>NC_091169.1:26047876-26255376 GCF_040958095.1 Procambarus clarkii
TAGAAGACCAGCTATCCGATAGATAACATTTATCATATAATCGAGCAACAACCAGATAGATGGTATCCATTCATCAAGGAAATATATATAGGTCTATAGACACAAGCAGGAGAATATAAAGATATATAACCATCACATGGTGGCCATCACATGGTGGCCATCACATGGTGGCCATCACATGGTGGCCATCACATGGTGGCCATCACATGGTGGCCATCACAAATGAGTACCTGTAGTGAGGGAGGAAGTTTGGGGTGTGGAGCAATCTTTCTCTCATCTCCCGTCAAGATGATGGAGAGAGGGTGAGGGAGGGAGAGAGAGAGAGAGAGAGAGAGAGACGGAAGGATATACCGAGAGAGGAAACTAGAAAGAGAGATCTGGAATGCGTTAGCCATCTAGTAGAAGAGGAGTTGGTTAGCCCCATTCTGCGGGGCTAACCACTCCGTCAAAAATACAGCGGTTCAGGGCAGCCATTATGACCAATTACTGACCTGGTTGAGTGCGGGTGTTGCCAACACCTCCCCCGTGATACTGACCTCTAATAACGCCATAATAACCTTTCGTTTACCAGCGGGTGCAGTTGGTAACGCTTTGTTGACCTTTATTGGCAGTAATTATGTCAACCTTTCTATATACCAGTGGCCTCTTGTTTACCACCACCCACAAGAGCACAGCTGACAAGAGCGGAGCCTCCCACAAGAGCGGCGCCTCCCACAAGAGCGGCGTCTCCCACAAGAGCGGCGCCTCCCACAAGAGCGGCGTCTCCAACAAGAGCGGCGCCTCCTACAAGAACGGTGCCTCCAACAAGAGCGGCGCCTCCCACAAGAGCGGCGCCTCCCACAAGAGCGGCGCCTCCCACAAGAGCGGTGTCTCCCACAAGAGCACCGTCAGCAAGAGAGGCGCCAGAAGCGTGCCTGGCAGCGGGTCAAGAACCAGGGCGTACCTGTCAAGAGTCGGGTTAGTGTAGCGGTGAAAGTCCTTTAATCCGAGTGACCCAAATATGTCATCACTCTTTATCATCACCATCATCATCATTACTATTTGCTAGTTATGCCTGTACTACCAGGATAGTATACAACTACTGCAGCTGGCAATAGTCACTGCAAATATTGTGTTGCAACCCACTCCTTGAGTCCCACTTAAGTTCACTAAAAAGAATCCCGCCAGGAGCCTTAAGCCTCCGGTGGAGAGGGAGAGAGAGAGAGAGAGAGGGAAAGTGTACATCAGTCGTGAAGTTTACGCAGTGCCATCTTGCAAAACTTAAGGTGATGCGAGAGAGGGGGGGGGGGAGGGGGGAGAAAGGAAAAAGAGAAGGGGGGGGGGAGGAGGAGGAGGGAAGTAAAGTGGTAAAACAATGTTGTTCTAAACAGCCTCTTAGTGATTCCCAGTTCATAAAAGTTTTAAATCAAGTCAGTTCACAAACTCTTGAAAGATACAGAGGTTTCGTATGTGATGTGTAAATGCTTTAGGAGTGGTGGTGGCCAGCATGGATGAGGGCGGTGGTGGTGCTACCCGCATGTACCCCCCCCCCCTGGCTCCACAACCAACATATATGGTATATACAATATATACAACATATATTGGCCGTCCACCAGTTCCAGCCCCGCTCCTGTGCCAGGTAAGTCCACTACGGGCTCGCCATAGCCCGTGCTACTTGCAACTTTTGGTTCCCAGTAGCTGAATCTTAAAAAAACAACAACAACGTCTTACAGCATCTTAGGGGCTATTCATGCCCGTGCCACCTCTTGGGTGGCTTAATCTTCATCAGTCAGTCGTCGTGTAGCCCCGTGCCTCTCTCGTCACGGGCTCACCATAGCCCGTGCTACATGAACATTTCCTTCTGAGTAGCTACAGCTAAAACAACAGACGTGTAGACAGAGGTCCTCGCTCCTCGTCGACGTGTTGGGTGTGACCGCACTCGGACCATTCTCTCTCACCTCGTATCTTCCAATATCCACGATACAACGTTGCTGTCGAGGCCACAGGAACCTTCTTCCCTAATAAGGTTTTACCGTGTGCTTCGTGAGGCTCTCAATACTCACACAGTTGTAAACATGCACGAGTCTCTGACCCACTTGGGCCTGCGGGCCGCCCCGAAGCAACAGTCTTCTAGATGAAGTAATCACAAGACAAGTCGGGCTTGGGGAGTAGAATAACTCCCAGAACCCACTCCAGTTACACGCCAGGTATTGCTCTTAGGGGTCTAAATTACCACCAATCAGGGCTTCAACCACAAAACGGATCGCTCTTCAGTATCTTTCAGATCACAGTATAGAGCCCTGGAGGGCTGTGGGGCAGCGCCTGGAGGGTTGTAGTGGCGGCGTGTGCACACATTGGAGGGAGAGTCCTCCCTCCTTCTTGGGTGAGGGAAGAGGGGGATGGGGGTGTCCTCCTCTTTTCCTGGATGTAGATTTTCATTTCTGTTCCTCGTGGCCTCCTTCTCCTACTTACAGTGGCCACCATCTGTGACAACGGAAGAGTGAGGTCTACCTCTTTATGCCCCGCCTTCTTATCTTGTTATACCTGTTTTGATATAACTGAATTATTCTCTCAGACTCCTTGTCGAATCTGGTCTTAAAATTGTGGCTTCCACAACTTCTTTTATTGCATTCCACTTGTTCACCACCTGTACAGGGTACGAGTAGTTCCGTACATTCCTTCGGCTCATTTGTGTTTCCAGATTCCACCTGTGTTCTCTTGTCCTGCTTTCTCACACTTTATAAACGCTGTCCTTGTCTATCGTATCTATTCCCCCCTCAATATATTTTATGTTGTGTGATCATATCCTCTCTGTTCCTCCTATCCTCTAGGATTGTGAGATTTAGTTCCGTTAGCCTATCGCCATAGCTTAGCCTAGCCTCTTAGTTCTCACAATAATCTGATTGCAGACCTCCGTACTTTTTCAATTTGGTTTCGTGCATATTCCATGCCGGTGCTGCATATTCGAATATTGATCTAAGTAATGTTGTGCAGATTGCCTTGACTGAATTCTGATTTAGGTTTTCAACCGATGTTCATATATGTGCCAGCGTCCCTGATGCTGCTGATGTTATCCTGTTTGTGTGTGCCTCCGGTGTGAGTGTTGTAATTATATTCACTCCCAAATCTTTCTCTCTCTCTCTCTCTCTCTCCGATTCCTGTAGCTACCTTCCCATGTGACATGGGGGAGGGGGTGGCTGGAAGGGGGGTGAGTATTGGGGTGTCCGGATCAGTGCCTCGACCCCAGGGCGTGTGCCAGTGTCGCGTCTATAGTCATGTGTGTGTACTTACCAAACTCTTCCAAATAGCCATGATTATGGGGAGCGAGATGTGGTGCTTGGGGCCCACCTCCGCGTTGTATCCCTATAACAGTAACTGGCAGCAGTCAGGAGGGTGGCCGCCTTGACATTTAGAGCGTGGTAGTGCCACTCGGTACACTACCCTGGTAGTTGTCACCGGAAGTCATCGGTGGCGGAAGCGTCACGCAGGACCAGGCACCAGGGCCTCACAGTGTTAGGTGTCTCATAAGACTGGACCAGGTACAGTAGGGCCCCACTCACCAGGACCAGGTACCGTGGGGCCCCATTCACCTGGACCAGGTACCTTGGGGCTCTATTCACCAGGACCAAGGACCAGGTACCAGGGGCCCCTCTACCCATTACAAGGGGCGTCACCAGGAAGCAACCACCTCGAGAATGCTTCAACATATACATATAATCATCCCAAAAATTGCAATTTGTTTGTATAACCGCCCTTGCCGGGCAGCCCTGAGATATGCTAACTTTATGGAAAAGCGGTTGTTTGTGTCCTTGAATTAAGAACTAGTTCTCTGCATGTCTGTCTCACTTACGTCTTTTACCTGAATTTACCCGAGGCTCGCTATCTCTTGTGGCCTCGATGGGGGACAGGAAGCTGGCGACTTGTCAAAAAGTCCCACTATCGTTCCTGAGGGGGGGATCTTTCTATCTAGATTTTGAGCCGTAGATAGAATCGTCATTGAATCGTTTATCGTTTACGCGATAGAACTGTGGTGGCATTTACGGCTTGGCTTGGTGCCCGGTTTCCCAGGGCAATGTGACTCTTGTGTTCATTTTTGCCATATATAATGCTGCACATTTGCATGTCATCGTTGTAATGAATCATATGGGTGTATTTAGTTGAGTACATATCTTTTTAAATATGTATTCGCGTGCGTATGGATACGTTTCTGACTTACAGATGTGAACATTTTCTACGAAATGGTAAAATATATATATTGTTTTCGTGACTTGCAAAGAGAAACGTGAGGTTGCAACAATATACATCAAGACATCGGCGTTATTGTTTTTGTATATATTTGTTGGGTATGTATATGTGGGGATGCGGGTGTGGGGGATGTGTGTGTGTACCCACTGTGGAGTACCCACTGTGGAGTACCCACTGGGGAGTACCGCTGCCCCACATACACTGGGAATACCTCATAAGACTATGTGTTGATTTCTTGTAGATGTCCCACTTCCCCACATTGTTTACGTTTTTCACTAACCACAATCTTCCTTTATTAGTTATTAGCTTGTGTGGTTTTGAGATGCTGTGGCGTCTTACCATAACATTTATACGCAGTCATAAACGGATGAAAATGTGAAAAAGTAGTTAGTAGTTTGTTGGCCGAGAGGAGGGACTGAGCGGGAGCCATCCGGTGGCCGTGGGTGATGCTGTGGAGTGATAACCGACCAAGTGCTTGTGTCTGACCTATATGGTGGGTCTCTGTGTGTCTTGGGTCTCTCTCTCTCTCTTATATCATTCCACGCTTCTCTCCCGCCCTCGCTTACGCTACCTCCCTGCCATCCGCGTCAATAAGTGGGCCAGACTTCCTAAACGAATCAAGGGCTGTACAAGAAAGTGGGCAACCCTTCCCGCCATGCAGTGCGTCCACCTAGCGGCGTCGTGCTTCACAAGCGACCTCCCGTCTCCCGCCATCCTCCTGACGCTCGGAGCCCCAGCTGAGACTCCTAGATACCTTCTTCAGTGGACTCTGAGACTATAAGACCGGCGGCGCGCGGACTCTGCCGTTGAAGAGAGAGTCGTAAAGTGGAACAATAATTCCGTTTATTTTTAAGAGTAACGCTGGACTGGAGCCGAGGTCCGACAAGGCGTTTAGACCCCACAGGCTAACAGATTGACTTCTCACAAACCCAAATACAACCACAAGATATTATTGTTTCCCTGAGGGGGAGTGTGTGTGTGCATCACCCCATCTGGGTCCCAGGGTCATGTTGCACATCAATCTTAAACTCTGCAAACCCTGCAGTGTTATTGCACACCTCAGTGGAAAATAATAATAATAATAATAATGATAATAATAATAATAATAACAACGTATGATAGAACACAAACAGTAAAGATCACATCAACAACAACAACAACAACAACAACAACAGTAGCAACAGCCAACAACAATAAGAGTAGCATCCAACAACAACTAACAAGGAGAGAGAGAGAGAGAGGAGTGTGTATGAGGTGAAGGGAGAGTGTGTGGGTTGAGAGTGAGGTGAGTGTGCTTGTCCTCCGCCACCACACTCACCACAAACACCTCCCTCAAGCACTCTCCCGCAGTCCTCCTTAACGCAAAGGTCACCCCAAGCAACATTGACAAAGTTCCCATATATATATATATATATATATATATATATATATATATATATATATATATATATATATATATATATATATATATATATATATATATAAGAATGGGGGAATGGTAGGAGAAGATAATATTAGTGTTCAGTGAGAAACTACAAGGTCTTCTCTGAATACTTTTTATTTTCTTCTCCGAGGCTATGGGTCCCCACATTGGCACCA
This sequence comes from Procambarus clarkii, assembly GCF_040958095.1. Lineage (NCBI taxonomy): Eukaryota > Metazoa > Arthropoda > Malacostraca > Decapoda > Cambaridae > Procambarus > Procambarus clarkii. Next base: position 26,053,700 of record NC_091169.1, read on the forward strand.
GAGGTGGTACCCTCACAAACTTTACCCTCACAAACTTTATAAATACAGTATAATATAAATATTATATATATATATATATATATATATATATATATATATATATATATATATATATATATATATATATATATATATATATATATATGATAAAAGAGAGAGAGAGAGGATGAGAGAAGGAGAGAGTGTTGCCTCATTCATTACACTGTGTATTTAGTTCACAGATTCCACAGGTGAATCACACAAAGGCATTAGAATGTGTGGACTTAAAGCTATGTAATATTTGTAAATTAGTCAGTTGTATGTACTTAGCTTAGTTAGCAGTGCCGGGGTCGCAGGTTCGAGCCCACCACATAGCCCTAGTGGAGTTCCTCATTATTATCATAGTTTAACCTGAATCAATTTGGTCCGCTTGGCCAAACTGTCTCATTTTGGACGGAGTGGCACACGTTGAGGAGGAGGATGTTGTTGTTGTTAAAGATTCGCTACCTGGAACAAAAAGTTCCAAGTAACACGGGCTATGGCGAGCCGGTAATAGAGGAGGAGGAGGGCCCGCAGGAGGGCCCGCTGGCGCCACCATTCCCTACGTGACGCCTGAGTGGCTTGGCTCGCCTGGAGGCCCCTGACTGGAATGACTGATTCCATTTTCCAGTCACTGGAGCTGGCTGGAGTGTTATGGTATTCAGGCCACGATGTTGTTACTCCATCTGTCTGTCTCTCTCTCTCTCTCTCTCTCTCTCTCTCTCTCTCTCTCTCTCTCTCTCTCTCTCTCTCTCTCTCTCTCTCTCTCTCTCTCAGCATCCTCCAACATTCCCCCTCTCTTAGCATACTTTCCTTCTCTCATTATTTCCCTTCTACCCTCACTATACCCTTGTCTCCCTGCCTCACTATACCCTTCTCTCCCTCACTATACCCTTCTCTCCCTCCCTCACTATATCCCTTCTCTCCCTGCCTCACTATACCCTTCTCTCCCTGCCTCACTATACCCTTCTCTCCCTCCCTCACTCTACCCTTCTCTCCCTCACAGAGCGAGGCTGGGGTTCCCACCATTTATGAGAGAATGACGCCTCACATTTGTTCAGTTCTAACCTCGAAGGCTTTTTGGTCTGTTGTTCTGGCGTCTGTTGCTCTTTTTGTTGTTGTTTTCTCTTCTTTATCATCCCTGGAAGGAAGGTCCACCCACACACACACACACAAGGGCCTCGCGGCTGAGTGGACAGCGTTTGAGGGTCGTAATCCTAATGGCCCGGGTTCGATTCCCTTCAGGGGCGGTAACAAACGGGCAGTTTCTTTCATCCTGATGCGTCTGTTTACTTATCAGTAAATAGGTACCTGGGAGTTAGACAGCTGCTACAGACTGCTTCCTGGGGAAGTGAGAAACTATAGACAGCTGCTACAGACTGCTTCCTGTGCGTGTGAGAAATATGTCGTAGATATAATAGAGGAAAAATAGATTGGTTAGAAAGGCGGGGTTCAAGAGCTATCAGCTCAATAACGACAGTTGATTGGCAAGTTTTCATGCTTGTAAACTGTTTAATAAGTGTAACCAAAGCCGTTAAAGATGGAGAAAAGATGTACACGTTCGTAAGTACTTGCGTAACTGCTTCGTGAATCTGGCCCCAGAACTACAGACCAGTGTCAGTAACCTGTACACCATGCAAGGTGATGGAGAAGATCATAATAAAAGTCTAGTAACACCTCTAGAGACAAGAGACTTCGTGACACACCACCAACATGGGGTTCAGGGATGACAAATCTTGTATCACAGGTTTAATAGAATTTTATATCCAGGTGACAAAAATTACACTACACGAAAATAGGGGACACGAACGGCTGTTGTGTACACTAGACGGATATAAGGGTCACGAACGGCTGTTGTCTACACTAGACGGATATAGGGGACACGAACGGCTGTTGTCTACACTATAGACGGATATAAGGGCCACGAACGGCTGTTGTGAACACTATAGACGGATATAAGGGCCACGAACGGCTGTTGTGAACACTATAGACGGATACAAGGAACACGAACGGCTGTTGTGAACACTATAGACGGATACAAGGAACACGAACGGCTGTTGTGTACACCTATAGACGGATATAAGGGACACGAACGGCTGTTGTGTACACCATAGACGGATATAAGGGCCACGAACGGCTGTTGTGAACACTATAGACGGATACAAGGAACACGAACGGCTGTCGGGGGAATGTTTGGCATCCATTGTTTCATACCGTTAAGAACTCTTAAGTGGCTCTTGACGGAGGTGCTCAGATAAGGAACTCTCAGCCATCCCTCGGAACAATGGCTTCCAATTTTAGTAATTGGTCGTTGTAACAACGGATCCTGTTTACAGACAGATATTTGAAGTGTAAAAAAAAAATGGATTTTGCAGTTTGAATGTTCATGTAGAATGCTGCTAGCTAATTTACACATTATAGTACATTCCTAATGAATACAAATAATAACTTCATCAAATAAAGGTCTAGGGACAGGCTTCAGATGAGCTGATGTAGGATAACAGCTCTTGCTTGCAGTTGTATTCGTAATATCAAGGACATTCCTATAAGCCCTGGCCTTAGTTTAGAGAGAGAGAGAGAGAGAGAGAGAGAGAGAGAGAGAGAGAGAGAGAGAGAGAGAGAGAGAGAGAGAGAGAGGTTGGTTCATATCTGCCAGGGCCTAAGGGCAGGACTAACGGGTCAGGTGGCGGACCTTGGAGGCCATTAACCAACTCACATCTACCACTATTATTATTATTATTATTATTATTATTATTCGGGAGGTTGTGTAGCCATATGTTGCTTCATCAACATGAGGACGACAGTCCACATCAACACCTGCTGTCAGTTCATCTCATTTTCGTTTAAACGCTGGATTATATTTTCGGCCGTTACTTTTCACGAGGCTTTTGTTATTTTTCATTGATTGTAATTTGAATATAATGTTATAAATAGTGATATATATGACTGTGATGAGTATGGATGCTTCAAATTAGCCTCGACGACTTCCGTATCTAACCTGTTCTGTTTATTGACAGGTTACTAACACTGACAAAGTTCTTCCTGACGTCTCTATGACGCATTTGCGTCTGCGGGCGTGTGTGTGTACTCGCCTAGTTGTACTCTGCCTAGTTCTGCTTGCGGGGGTTGAGCTCCGGCTCTTTGGTGCCGCCTCTCAACCGTCATTCAACAGGTGTACAGGTTCCTGAGTACCTGTGTTTTGTGTACTCACCTAGTAGTGTTTGCGGGAGTTGAGCTCTGTCTCTTTGGCCTCTCAATCGGTCAATCAAACCGTGTGTGTGTGTGTGTGTGTGTGTGTGTGTGTGTGTGTGTGTGTGTGTGTGTGTGTGTGTGCGCGCACTGTGATGTGGTAGCACATTTCCGGTCCCCCCCCCCCCCTATCCCCCCCTTTTCCGCTTCATGCAACCGATTTCATCCGGGTTCGAGCCCTGGCCAGAGAGGATTGACTGGGCACCAATCCTGAACTGTTCGCTACTGTTTACCCCGCAATAATTAGGGCCCTGGTTGTAAACCGATTAATGGGTGGTATTCCAGGGGAAAAAACTAGCAAGGGAAAGACTTAACACAAGCAGTGGCGACAGGGGAAGCTGTAAGCCTTCCCCTCGACTAATAAACCTGGTCGAGAACCGGGCCGCGAAGACGTTGAGCCCCGAAATCATCGCACGGCCTGTTAATAGATATCAGAAGACGTCCAGGGGCCCCATCTTCATATGATCTATAGCAAATCTAGATCTAGAAGAGAGAGAGTAAGAGAGAGAGACAAAGATGATAGGGAGAAGGTGTTGACGGGTGGAGGTAGAGGGTGACGGGAAAGTGACAGGGTAAAGGAGGATGGGGATGGAGGGGATTGAAAGCTGTACAGTTGTTTGTAGAGAAAGTCCAAACACCCGCGTCCGCCGGACTTGTTGTTGACCAGACTCTCCGCTCACGGTTTTTCTCACGAGGCAACACCCGAAAAATATTTGTCAATAGAGAGGCAGTACAGCTGACCAATAGAGAGATAGTACAGCTGACCAATACAGAGGGAGTACAGCTGACCAATAGACTACAGCTGACCAATACAGAGGCAGTACAGCTGACCAATAGACAGTACAGCTGACCAATACAGAGGCAGTACAGCTGACCAATACAGAGGCAGTACAGCTGACCAATAGACAGTACAGCTGACCAATACAGAGGCAGTACAGCTGACCAATACAGAGACAGTACAGCTGACCAATACAGAGGCAGTACAGCTGACCAATACAGAGGGAGTACAGCTGACCAATACAGAGGGAGTACAGCTGACCAATACAGAGGGAGTACAACTGACCAATAGACAGTACAGCTGACCAATAGACAGTACAGTTGACCAATAGACAGTACAGTTGACCAATAGACAGTACAGCTGACCAATAGACAGTACAGTTGACCAATAGACAGTACAGCTGACCAATAGACAGTACAGCTGACCAATAGACAGTACAGTTGACCAATAGAGAGGCAGTACAGCTGACCAATAGACAGTACAGCTGACCAATAGAGAGGCAGTACAGCTGACCAATAGGGAGACAGTACAGCTGACCAATAGGGAGACAGTACAGCTGACCAATAGGGAGACAGTACAGCTGACCAATAGACAGTACAGCTGACCAATAGACAGTACAGCTGACCAATAGAGAGGCAGTACAGCTGACCAATAGACAGTACAGCTGACCAATAGAGAGGCAGTACAGCTGACCAATAGAGAGGCAGTACAGCTGACCAATAGGGAGACAGTACAGCTGACCAATAGCTGAGTACAAAAATTACAGCTAATTAATTTCTTTCCCCATGTTGGGACTAAATATTCCAGAATATGTTTCACCTGCAAGGTCTACCGAATCCTTAAATTAATTAACATTAAAAAAGATCCTTATGTTAATTCTCAACTATCAGGGACAGGAAGCCTGTATTTTGGCTACACGATCCTCTGAATGGAACCCACAACAGTTGCATAACTCCCGAGCACCTGTTTTGCTGCTAGGTGAAGAGAGGTATCAGGTGAAAAGTAAAAGTAGTTAACTATTTCTATTCCACTGGGGGGGGGGGGGTCAGAGATCTAAGTCGAGAGCCTCGATTGTGAGTTGACGACGTCACCCACTGTGCTACAGGAGCCATTCTTGCATGAAGCTAATGTATTCATAATATTAATATTATCCACAGTTCAATACACGTTAAAGGAAAGCATTTAGAGTAATGTATTTTGAGAGAGAGAGAGAGAGAGAGAGAGAGAGAGAGAGAGAGAGAGAGAGAGAGAGAGAGAGAGAGAGAGAGAGAGAGAGAGAGAGATGGCGTAGCACAGAGCACAAGCCGTGCCGGCATCACACAAGTCCAGCAGACATTAGAGAAAACAGAGCAGAGGTAATTAGTAGTGTGTAGAGTCTATATATAGATTGGGAGGGGGGGGGAGATGGTGGTTTCATACAAGTTTAGTGCAGTCCGGTTATGATAGAGCTCACACACACACACACACACACACACACACACACACACACACACACACACACACACACACAACTAGGTGAGTACAACTAGGCGAGTACACACACACACACACACACACACACACACACACACACGGCCACGGGTGCCGTAGTTGAATGGACAGCGCTTGGGACTCGGAATTCCAGGGTCCCGGTTCGATCCCGGCGGAGGCGGAAACAGATTGGCAGAGTTTCTTTCACCCTGATGCCCCAGTTTACCTGTTGATAGGTGCATGGGAGGTAGACAGCTGCTACGGGCTGCTTCCTGGTGGAAATGTGTGTGTGTGTTAGAGAAATATATATAGTAGACATAATAGGGGGAAATAGACAGGTTAGAAAGGCGGGGTCCAAGAGCTAGTAGCTCGATTCTACAGACATAAATAGGCAATACACACACACACGACCCAACCCTAGTGCTTAAATATATATACAATCATAGAGAGACGGAGAGAGAGAGAGAGAGAGAGAGAGAGAGAGAGAGAGAGAGAGAGAGAGAGAGAGAGAGAGAGAGAGGGAGGGAGAAGCAGTAATGCCAGACACAGAATAAGAAAGACAAGGAGAAAGAGACAGAGAAACAAAGAGGTAAAATACCACGGCTGTGAAGCGTGGAGACCAGACACAGATCACTGGGCATCACCAGCCATAGTGAGGCTGTGTCGCTCCCCATCACCCTCCTCGACACTCTACAGCACACCACTCCAGAACACACCACCAGAGCACACCACCAGAGCACACCACCAGAGCACACCACTCTACAAAGCACACCACTCTACAGAGCACACCACTCTACAGAGCACACCACTCTACAGAGCACACCACTCTACAGAGCACACCACTCTACAGAGCACACCACCAGAGCACACCACTCTCGTAGCTCACACAAACGAGACCACATCCACCAACAAAATAAATTGAATTAAAAAATCCAAGCTCAGCCAATCAGACCACAGCAATCAAGAGAAAACTTCAACTAGCCAAACAGACGCGTCACCGAGGGTTGGATAACTATTAGGGCCCCTAAAGACCTTGTTCCCTGGGAGCCCTTGACCTTAACCACTCCACTAATGGCTGCCGGATATTTAAGCGATAATAAAAACGGCAAATGACAAAAAAATTTGGCAAGCAGGAAGCATTAGCCACGGATATTGTAATTATTGGCTTCAGGTTACTTGTGTGTGTGTGGGTTTGGTCTTCTCAGTGGGACTGGGAACGGGTGAGGTGTAGTGGGTCTTCTCAGTGGGACTGGGAGCGGGTGAGGTGTAGTGGGTCTTCTCAGTGGGTCTGGGAGCGGGTGAGGTGTAGTGGGTCTTCTCAGTGGGTCTAGGGAGCGGGTGAGGTGTAGTGGGTCTTCTCAGTGGGACTGGGAGCGGGTGTACCCATCACTAGGGGGGCGGGGGGCTGCAGGGAGCCTATGTGTAAACGGGTTGGCCAGGCACCGTTAGCGGCAGGTGCCCGCGTCACTACCCGTCCTGCGCCCCCCTCCCCTCTGTCCTATCCCCGCCCCACCGTCCCCACTACCCCCTGCCCACTACCCCACCTGTACTCTCTCAACCAATACCTCTCTACCACTACCTCACCCACCACCCCTTCCTTGCCTCTACCTCAAGACTGACTCTACATCTTACTCAAGCACCCCCCCTCCCTCTTCCTGTGTCACCCCCCTCTCTCTCCCCCTCTTTCCCACCTGTCCTATTATTGGTGCTGTCAAGGCCGTCACTCCCCTTGGTCCAAGTCACACTGGTCGACCTTCTGTCCTCCTCAAGCTGACCTCATTTCCGCCAAGCCGTCCTGCAGCCTAAGCTCTTAAGTCACATACTGACTTACCTGGCTTTTAGTAAGTCATTATTTGGTTTATAAGTTCTGGTCTAACACCACGAGATGCGCACCCCGTCCTCTCAATCACTAAGTCTCAAATTACAAGGTACTATGATACGTAAGGACTCACAAAAATTCCACTTTTTCTATACTAGGGTTTGTTAGGTTAGGTGGGTTGCTTAGGTTTTGCACGTGGCTGGTTAGGTTAGAGGTGTTGCATTTTGTACGGTGTAGCAACTCGAGAGAACGGTGTGAGGTGTGGGACTGTGCTCGGCGTGTCCGCTACACCTACACCCACACCCCACACCTACACCCACACCTACACACACACCTACACACACACACCTACACACACACACCTACACACACACACCTACACACACACACACACACCTACACACACACACACCCACACACCCACACACCTACACCCTCCACCAAACCTCTTATAGTTGCTGTATTTATAAAGTGTAAATCTAGAATTATAGTGTTTAGCTCAATAGGTTTGTATTAGAGCCGCAGCTCTAATACAAACAAATGCAGATTTACAGATTTACAGATTTACAAATGCAGCACATTAAGTGTGCTGCATTTGTAAATCTGTTCATAATAATTAATAATAGTAAATGTGTTAGCATAATGTTATTTATTAAATTCTTAAAATACTACTGTATTGTTAAATTTTTATATTTTATTTGTAAATAAGATTATACTGTATTTTTGTATATATATATATATATACGGCTGAAAATCATACGTCAATTTGTAAACAGGTGTAAATGCTCAATGTCCACTATTTTCAGACCAGGAAAGATTGACAATAAGGCTCAAGCAATCATTTAGTGAAGAAACTAAGATACAATGGAGGAAGCCTGGCCTCAGCCTCTTGCAGAGGAATTAAATCTTCCAGGTAACCAATATTTAGTCACACTCAAGTGTATTGTAAAGTCAGACCTTACCCACTAGTGTGTCTCGAGTGCGTTGTAAAGCCAGAACTTTAGTGTCATTTAAGTGTGTGAGTGTGTGAGAGCCGTAGACATAATGACCAAGCAAATTGTTAAGAATCAACACTGAAACATACAAGTTATATTCAATCAATTAATAAGTTAATTAATTAAATACATGTATCTATAATAACAAAATCCAGGAAAATATGTATATATATGTATAAACACGCACTTATGTACATATGTTTAAGTGCATCATAATTGAAAAGTAAATAAATACCCGCCAATAGAACATGTGCTACAGAGAGAGCATGGATTATCATTGCCTCGGGGACTGCTACAATTGACTGTCTTTGGCTCTCTGTGGCCCTCTGTGGTCCTCTGTGGCCCTGTTGGCGGCATGGAGCGACTCATCAGGTTCCTGGCCAAGTGTCTGAAGCTCTCATGGTAAGTGGATATATAGATTTTTTACCTCTTTAGTTTCGTTTTGGTGTTTGTGGGTGTTTACTGACGGGAGAGGCTGTGTCTTCCCCCCATCAGTGGGTCCACTAGGTCACCACCACCACCACCACCACCATCACCACCACAACTACCACCAGGTCTCTAGACCTCCACCACCACTTCATAACCAGTCAACGATCTTTATTATAGGAGTAAAAATGTAATTTACTTAAATTACCAGAATCTTTCCTATAAATATTTCTGTTTATCTACAAAAGATTAAAATATTCACCAACAATTTTGTTTAAATACAGAAAATGATCACTAAATAAACCCATACAATTTGACCTTTGTTTACAGTGTGTCGGGAGCTAGATGCTCACGAAGACAATACTAATAACAATTAACAATTGGTGTATTGTTTGCCACAATAACCGAGTCTTGTGCATACAGCAGTGAGCTATTGTTTAGTCGCTGTGTGAAATGTTGTTATACTTGATTCTGGAGTTTTTGTTTCCACCAGTGATTTTCCGGAGACTTTCATCTTGGTGTTGTTCCACTTGATTTGTGCACCACTCTCTCTCTTGTGTGTTCACGTAGCACAGTGGTCCACGCCCTCGGCACACAACTGATGGATACGGGTTCAATCCCCGGCCATGACAGCAACGGTTGGGCACGTTTTATTTGACCTAGTGCATCTGTTCGTCCAGTAGCAGATAGCAGCTTGTGAACTTGTTTAATCTGGCAAAGGTGTCCTCATGTACATGCTTTACTAAGATCAATGCCCGGCTGTCTCCGAGACGCGTGAGGCTGACTAAGAAGGTGATTGCGTATAGCAGCCTTGGTGACCACGTCGCCTCCAAGGAATGAGAAATACAGTATTTGCTTTGCTGTTAGTAAAGAAAGACTTGATATGTTGTAGCATGATTGTCTCTCTTTTAGTGTTGTTTATTAAATTCTTGACGCTATCTTATACGTTTTCTTAGTTTCCTTCTTATTATTTCTTATTTCCTTCTACAGATTTTTATAGTCGTAAGAAACGTGGTTAAATAAAGCTAAATGTTTTGCGTAGAGAGATGACGGCCATAGGAACACACATTTGTAGGGTACTGCGCTCATTTACCTACAAGATCTCCCTAGTCTATGCAAATGATGAGTTACAATGACGTGGCTGAAGATATGATGACCAAACCACACATCAGAAGATGAAGAGACGGCGACGTTTCGGTCCGTCCTCGATCATTATCAAGTGGTGTGATAATGGTCCAGGATGGACCGAAACGTTGTCGCTTCTCCAGCTACTGAAGTGTGCTTTGGTCATCTCTACTATGTGGCTCATTGTATCCATGAATGATATTGGTGCAGGCGATGAGTCACAATAACGTGGCTAAAGTAAGTTGACCAGACCACACACTAGAAGGTGAAGGGACGACGACGTTTCGGTCCGTCCTGGACTTGAGAATGGTCCAGGACGGACCGAAACGTCGTCGTCCCTTCACCTTCTAGTGTGTGGTCTGGTCAACATCAATGGTATTGGTGCCTCTTGGCTCAGTAAATAGCTACTTGATTCGTAGAACTTAGCTATTAACTCAAGTTATAAAATACTGGAACACTTGGGAACAATACTGGGTCAAGACTCATTATGCATTTACTCAGCCGCCTACGGAACCTGTACATCTTTCCTTAATTATGGTGGCTTTGTTTACTTTTATTAAACAGTTTACGAGCTTTGAAACTTCACAACCCAAGTTTATTATTGTTGTAAGAATCCTCGCAGTGCTTCGGAGGTCACAGATAGTTTGATAAATGTCAACAAAGTCGCCTTGATTGAGAAAAGATATACAGGTGTCGTAAGTGTTTGAAGAAGTCAGGGCCCTGTTAGGTTATGTGTTAACGGGCGCTCGACTGGCTGGCCGTCAAGGTCATTGTAGTCACCATTATGTCACTCTCATCTGAATTGTATAATGAGACTCGATAGCTCACGTTCCTATGACGTTCTTAGCACGTTTCTATGACGTTCTTAGCACGTTCCTATGACGTTCTTAGCACGTTCCTATGTGATTTTTGTAGACTAAGAGTTCTCGTTCTCTCCTTAAACATAAAGTTCGATATGATTAATAATAACGTTCCTATACTTATTTTGTAAGGCAAGAGCTGTCTAGCTGTCACTGTAGTGATCTGCCCCATTGTTAGTGCCAAGGACACATCCTCTTCACTCAGTAAATTAGCTTGTCCTCAAGCAACAGTCGAGTTGTAGCTTAAGGTCCAACCCATCCTCCACCCATATTATTTATACATAAATATTAGTATATATAATTTTTTTTATGTATTAGACGTAAGTTACGACAGGTTAGATGTTTATGAATGATTGATTGATAAAGATTAAGCCACCCAAGAGATGGCACGGGCATGAATAGCCCGTAATAGATGTTTATATTCAGTTGGCAATTATATATATTTGAAGTAGGTGAGCGCAGGATTCAGAGCGTTGCGATTCGGTGAGAGGTCGCGAAGGAAGCACTGTTCGAGCAGAGTGCGCACGTCATCAGTTGTGTGTCATGTGAAAATCGTTTTTCATTCATTAACAAGGGGTTTGGCGACTAGATTAACGAGCAATTTGGCCTTGGTTGACTGAGGTCGGGCTTGTAACAAGCTCAAATGCTCGTTAGTCCACCCCCCAAACCCCCCCCCCCCTGTTTATGAATGAAAAACATTTCACATGCGACTCACAACTGATGACGTTCGAACATTTCTTGATCAGTGCTTCGCTCACAACTCTGTTATTGTTAACCCACTTCAAATGCAGATAATTGTTAACTGAATCTAAACGCCTAACCTACCTATCCTACTTAACTATACACACACCGGTTCTATACGAGAAAAAAACCTATTTCAATACACAATTCGTTAAAGTTGATAAAATCATCTTTAGGAAACAGAAACGCAAAGGAAAAACAATAAAAAGTATTGCAGAGAAAGAAATATAGAAATTCTAAAAAAAAAAAAAATGTTATTCCCTTTATGTTGACGTGTTGTTCCCAGTCCAAACACGGAAGCAGCCAATCGGAAGTGGCAACCAACCAACATAACATACAAAGCCAGCGAAGACGCTAACAGTCAGCTGGAGCGTGATCACAGGCAGACTGGTTCTTCACCACTCTACGTGTACAGTTAGTTGCTCCCTGTCATTGTCGACTGTTAAATCCTTCAAAGGAATGGATGCTTGAGCAAGGTCGCTCTCGTCGCCCTGCTCGCCTGGGGACTTCCTCAGTGACATTGACTTCCACGTGTCCATTTGAGTGACGACCACACTTGCACTAGGTTGTCTTCCACACATACATTACATTGACTTCCTCAGGTGCACTAAGAGTGACTTCCACACATTGAAGCTTCACATGATAAGGATTATAGATGGCAACTAAGACATCACAGCACCCCATCCATCACCCACAACTTAAACCAATAGAGACAAATAGACAAGAATGCTCTAAGACTTCTGGAAACAGTATATCCAAGAAGAGCCTTAAGGTATGATACACAAATGCTGATGGAGTTACCAACAAAGCAGAAGAAATAAAAGAAGGGGTTAGTGAAACAGGGCCTGATTTAGTTGCAGTAGTGGGAAAATAATACACGATATGATCACGAATGCAATATTTTCTGGATGGGGGCTAAAGACACAGGTGACGAACAGAGACTATGAAGCACTCAGCTGGAGACCCGGGAACCACCGGGTGACGCCCCCCCCCCCTCCCCGGAAGGTTCATGCCTCAAGAACGGTCGCACACATGAAGGAAAATCAGCCCAAAATCTCAAGCGTTGTGGGAAAAAGACACACGACTGCCAGAGGTTGTCCTGTGTGTGAAGGTGTTCCCGGGAGTCCTGCACCACCACCACTACCACTACCACCACCACCACCACAACCACCACCACCACCATTACCACCACCACCACAACCATCACCACCATTACCACCACCACCACCGGAACCACCACCCCTCCCCCCGCCAATCTATCTCCAGCAGCATCCCTCTCACAACCTTGCACCAGCATCTTGCAAGAGTATTGTTGTGAAGGGGACGTCTTGACTTCCGCCATCTGCTCTTACGGTAATTATCTCCCACAACGGCATCCCTATTATAGCTATTGCAACTGCAGCCCATCATCCAAGCAGAGTCGCTAGAGCATTGTGAAGCTGTAAGATATCTCCCTAGAGCAAGGTGAAGCTGTAAGATATCTCCTTAGAGCATTATGAAGCTGTAAGATATCTCCATAGAGCAAGGTGAAGCAAGCTGTAAGATATCTCCTTAGAACATTATGAAGCTGTAAGATATCTCCATAGAGCAAGGTGAAGCTGTAAGATATCTCCTTAGAGCATTGTGAAACTGTAAGATATCTCCCTAGAACATCGTGAAGCTGTAAGATATCTCCCTAGAGCATTGTGAAGCTGTAAGATATCTCCCTAGAGCAAGGTGAAGCTGTAAGATATCTCCCTAGAGCATTGTGAAGCTGTAAGATATCTCCCTAGAGCATTGTGAAACTAAGATATCACCCTAGAGCATTGTGAAGCTGTAAGATATCTCCCTAGAGCATTGTGAAACTAAGATATCACCCTAGAGCATTGTGAAGCTGTAAAATATCTCCCTAGAGCATTGTGAAGCTGTAAGATATCTCCCTAGAGCATTGTGAAGCTGTAAGATATCTCCCTAGAGCATTGTGAAGCTGTAAGATATCTCCCTAGAGCATTGTGAAGCTGTAAGATATCTCCCTAGAGCATTGTGAAGCTGTAAGATATCTCCCTAGAGCATTGTGAAGCTGTAAGATATCTCCCTAGAGCATTGTGAAGCTGTAAGATATCTCCCTAGAGCATTGTGAAGCTGTAAGATATCTCCCTAGAGCATTGTGAAGCTGTAAGATATCTCCCTAGAGCAAGGTGAAGCTGTACGAATAAGATATTCCTCCCTCGCCTCCATGTCGTCCACACACTGCACCCTCACCACCACCTCCTCCACTGCACTATGATTCTTGAAATGAAGTGCGAAGTGTCCCGTTCGCTGTCCCGTTATATATATATATATATATATATATATATATATATATATATATATATATATATATATATATATATATATGTCGTACCTAGTAGCCAGAACGCAATTCTCAGCCTACTATGCAAGGCCCGATTTGCCTAATAAGCCAAGTTTTCCTGAATTAATATATTTTCTCAATTTTTTTTCTTATAAAATGATAAAGGTACCCATTTCATTATGTATGAGGTCAATTTTTAATTATTGGAGGTAAAATTAACGTAGATATATGACAGAACCTAACCAACCCTACCTAACCTAACCTAACCTATCTTTATAGGTTAGGTTAGGTAGCCGAAAAAGTTAGGTTAGGTTAGGTTAGGTAGGTTAGATAGTCGAAAAACAATTAATTCATGAAAACTTGGCTTATTTGGCAAATTGGGCCTTGCATATTAGGCTGAGAAGTGCGTTCTGGCTACTAGGTACGACAAATATATATATATATATATATATATATATATATATATATATATATATATATATATATATATATATATATATATATATATATATATGTCGTACCTAGTAGCCAGAACGCAATTCTCAGCCTACTATGCAAGGCCCGATTTGCCTAATAAGCCAAGTTTTCCTGAAGTAATATATTTTCTCTAATTTTTTTTCTTATGAAATGATAAAGGCTACCCATTTCATTATGTATGAGGTCAATTTTTTAATTATTGGAGGTAAAATTAACGTAGATATATGACAGAACCTAACCAACCCTACCTAACCTAACCTAACCTATCTTTATAGGTTAGGTTAGGTTAGGTAGCCGAAAAAGTTAGGTTAGGTTAGGTTAGGTAGGTTAGGATAGTCGAAAAACAATTAATTCATGAAAACTTGGCTTATTAGGCAAATTGGGCCTTGCATATTAGGCTGAGAAGTGCGTTCTGGCTACTAGGTACGACAATATATATATATATATATATATATATATATATATATATATATATATATATATATATATATATATATATATATATATATATATTATTGAATGGTGGGCTTTTCGTACACATTGGTAAAGTTGTTGTACACAAGGAGGTTCGGTATGTGTCAAATAGTTAAGGTGAAGAACTCCAATTGTGGAGTTGTGTGTCATAAATCATTATTCTGTTATGTTTTAAATAATTAATACACTGACGGCCGTTACAATGTTATCACAATCAAGATGCCAAACAGTTATCATGCAGGTGTCATGCAGTTATACCACAGGTGTCAAACGGGTAGCCTAACACGCTGACGTCATGGTGTCACGGCACCTCTGGTGGTGATGGTGGTGGTGTCGGGCGACCCCAAGATGTCTGTGAGGTTAGTGTCGTGTCTTGAAGCTCATGTTCACAGCTTTCTCGACATTTTCGTCACTCCGGAAACAGGTGTAACTGTTGCGTCTGGCCACAAGCGTATGACCCCAAGCAACCCACCTAACCTATCGAGGCCGAGGCGTAGTAAACGTCAATATATGGATGCTTTCAATTTTATTACGTTGTATTTTTAGCTGATTGGTCGTGAAAAATGGGAGGTTTTGGTGGGAGAGGACCTGATGGTGAGGAGGCCGACCTGGCCGCTGCTCCTGCTGCCAGCGGCCACACTCTCAGTACCCTCCTGCCCTATATGGCCGCCCAGCACGTCCTCCTGTATCATAGAGAGAGAGAAAGAGAGAGACTCTCTCTCTCTCTCTGGGTACGTACTCAAGACGGCAGTGAACTTCTGCTTCATATAAGGTTTTACAGCCCCTGCTGTCAAGAAGGTGTGAGATGCGACTCTTTCTCTCTTTTTCTTCTTCAGTGTGTTGCAATGTAATGTTGATGATTCGTTAGTTGTGTTGTGAAGTGTTATTCCCCACATGCAAGAGTTTGCATGTTTCTATATTAAAAAAGCATTTGAAAGTCTTCTGATCATTTGTGGAGTTCATGTAGATCTCTTTTGTAAGGCTTCAGTACCTTAAATCTTAGTGTGTGGTTTGTAATATTCTTATCTATGTCATTGATGCATATGACAAAAAAAGGGTTGGCCCCAAAATGAACCCTTGTGGTACGCCACTTAAAACATTTCCCCAGTCAGATTAATTTCCGTTTAGGACGACCATTCGCTTTCTTTGTTTTAAATATTGTTTTAGTCATTCTACCACTTATTCCATGAGCCTGTAATATCTTGGCCAATCTTTCATGTGGTACCTTATCAAACTCTTCACCGAAGTCCATGTTTGTCCGAGTAGTTGGTTACCGTTCCCCAAAAAATGTGAGCAGGTTTGTAAGGATGTATTTTAAACAAACCCATGACGGGTTGCTTTTACTAGATTGTGCACTGTGAGATGGTAAATGATTCTCTCCCTTAGGATTCGCTTCGTGAGCTTGCAGATATGGGAAATCAAGCTGATCGGAGGAAAGTTTTCCTCCTTTTTTTAAAATAAGGGGTGACATTTGTATATTTCCAATCTAGGGAAAACTATCCTTTAGTCCAGAGATTTTATGAAAAGGAATTTCAGTGGTAGACACAGTTCATATGACAGTTCCTTAATGACTTCGGGTTGAATTCCATCCATATCTTGGGCTCTTGAATCTTTCAGTTTCTCAAGGCTATTACTTATTATAACACATGTTATGGGGATATCCCTCAATTCATTCTCTTCACCTACTTCAGATATTTGAATGGGTAATGGGATGTTGTGGACACTGGTGTCAAGCATCCATTCAGAGTGCTTGCTGCCCATTTATCGTCCATTATAACTTGGTTAGTCTCATCTTTTAAGGGTCCTACGGAGTCCTTTGCTTTGGTTTCTCTGTTTCTCATGGCATTCTCAATATATTCTACTGGTATTCTCATGGCATTCTACTGATCTTTGACTGGTATTCTTAGGGTAGGCTACTAATATTCTCTCTCTGTGGTATTCTTATTGTATTCCGTTGATATTTCCCTAAAATTATCATGGTGTTTTCATAGTATTCTGATATTCTCAAGGAATTTAGCTGATATTCTCGTGGTATTTTGCTGATATTCTCATGGTATTGATGAGAATTTCATGGTCTTCATGACGTAGCCTAAAGTTGCATATGAAAGTGTATTACAAAAAACACGGTTTGGTAAACCTCTCTTTAGAACATAAATGCATTATATAACTTTTACTGCCGTTTAGAAAGTAAAATATATAAATATAATTTTCAAAATATAAGTCTTAAAAAAAAAAAGCTTACCTGTCGGCAAAGTGCTTTTATATCATGAAATAATTGTCTGGCTTCAAGTAACTTGAAAAGTTAATACAATTATTTCGTATTTTTCCATATATTTTTCCTGTATTTTTTTCCCGTTGGTTTCCTTAATACACCAATAATTCTTGTATTATATATTTTGTTTTTTTATAGGAAATTTTACAATGAAATTCTATATTGGTGTTGATAAAAGCGACCGAAAACTGGTCAGCCACGCAGAGCTTCATAGAAAATGGAGCAAATGTACAGAGAGAAAGAGAGAGACAGACAGAGACGGACACAGAGAAAGACAGACAGCAGGGAGGGAGAGAGAGAGAGAGAGAGACAGACAGACAGCAGAGAAGGTGAGAGCTAGTGAGACGGTGTAAGACAAGCAGATAGACAGGTAGGAGATAAAGCGAGAGGAACAGATAGAGAAAACGAGATTAAATTCAGGGTAAACTAGTTTTTTTTATGGCATCACCAAGATAATTCCTCCGGTTCTTGCAAGGTCTAATACATAATGTTCGTGATTACATGCCTGCCTTGCGTGTAGTGCTATTAATTATTAGTAATATAATTGAATTATTATAATTATATAAAAAAATATTCATAGCAACTAATAAAGTGAATTGTTAAGTTTGCAATCAAAATTACATAAGTACAATTGAAAGACTTTAATGAATTGTATTTCTGTAAATTTCATTCATAGCCAATAATTTACATGATCAGTAGTCCTAGTGTTGTAATGGTGTGTAGGTGTTGTGATTTCTGTTGGCCGTTTGCCACTTTTCTGTTGGCCGTTTGCCACTTTTCTGTTGGCCGTTTGCCCATTTTCTGTTGGCCGTTTGCCACATCTTGGAGGAGAATAAAGCCTGAGGTCGGGTTGAGCTCCTGGGCTACCTTCTCCCGTTTAGCCAAGTGATCACTACTGAACTGTTGTTGAAGATGTTGACTGTTGTTATAGAACTTGGTGAAGGGGGTTAGAGTGTATATATGTTATTCAAGCGCCTTCGTTTCTTCAGGCTGGGAAAGTTTGGCAATTGCAATCGATATCCGTGTTTAATCGTGCGTGTGGTCTTGTGCTTGTTTCATAGTGCGCGTGCGTGAACCTGTGTTTGTATGCGTGCACGTGTTGTGCTTGCGTGAGGGTGGCCATTTCCAAATTTTCAAAAAGAAGGGAACAGCCGCTACGTTATATATATATAATGTGTGTGTGTGTGTGTGTGTGTGTACTCACCTAATTGTACTCACCTAATTGTGCTTGCGGGGGTTGAGCTTTGGCTCTTTGGTCCCGCCTCTCAACTGTCAATCAACTGGTGTACAGATTCCTGAGCCTACTGGGCTCTATCATATCTACATTTGAAACTGTGCATGGAGTCAGCCTCCACCACATCACTTCCTAGTGCATTCCATTTATTAACTACTCTGACACTGAAAAAATTCTTTCTAACGTCTCTGTGGCTCATCTGGGTACTAAGTTTCCACCTGTGTCCCCTTGTTCGTGTCCCACCCGTGCTGTGTGTGTGTGTGTGTGTGTGTGTGTGTGTGTGTGTGTGTGTGTGTGTGTGTGTGTGTGTGTGTGTGTGTTTACTATTTGGGCCTTCAGAATCCAACTATTAGCTTTTGGACCCCGCCTTTCTAACCAGTCTATTTTTTCCTCTTTTATGTCTACTACATATATGTCTGTAATACACACACACATCTTCAGGAAGCAGCCCGTAGCAGCTGTCTAACTCCCAGGTACCTATTTACTGCTAGGTGAACAGGAGCACCAGGATGAAAGAAACCGCCCTGATGCCTCGGCTGGGAATCGAACCCGGGCCCTTAGGACTACGACCCCCCCCTCCCCCGAGAGCTGCCCACTCAAATGCGTGCGAGAACGTGTGCGTGCGTGCCATCACTTAAGATTTAAGCAAGGGGTCAACACTACCCTAAGTTACCTTCGTTTTTTTTTTATTTCTTGAGATTTTCAAAGTCAAGTGTTTCTGTAGCTCCGAGCAAGGGACGCCATGCAAAACCCGCACCCCTCCCCCTTCTTTTGAACAAATCCACAAGGGCCGTGACGAGGATTCGAACCTGAATCTCCACTTCTTTTATTGTTATTCTGGTTTAGAGGGAGCTAGGAACATGGGAGATGAACGTGGGTGTTACAGTGGGAGTGGGCAGTGATGGGGCAGCTTCTCCTACCTCACATCCCCCACCATTCCCTCCCGGGTGAAAGGTCAGGGGTGTGGCCAGAAGGTCACCTGACCCGGCCTGGGTGATGGGTGAAGGCGACCATGTGTACTCGCCTGCTTGCCTCTGTGTATAGAAATGTTAAACTTCAGCTCATGGGCTCCATCTCCTTGCTGCCGGATGTTTGGAACAACGACTTTCGACTCTATGGTGCCGTGTCACGCAATTCCAGTTTGTCGGTTTTATCTTGAGGTTATCTTGAGATGATTTCGGGGCTTTAGTGTCCCCGCGGCCCGGTTCTCGACCAGGCCTCCACCCCCAGGAAGCAGCCCGTGACAGCTGACTAACACCCCTATTTTACACCTATTTTACTCTTTTATATTTTAAACACATATTTCACTGCTAGGTAACAGGGGCATAGGGTGAAAGAAACTCTGCCTATTGTTTCTCGCCGGTGCCCAAGATTGAACCCGGGACCACAGGATCACAAGTCCAGCGTGCTGTCCGCTCGGCCGACCGGCTCCCTGGGGTCAGCAATGTTGTATCTTGCCCTACTGAGGTCCCCTTTAGGTCAACTACTGACCTTCCCCAAAATGCAACTCACAACAATTGCCAAACTCTTGGCTACCTACTTACTACTAGGTGAACAGGTGAATCAGATGAAAGTAAACGTTCCCAACGGTTTCTGCCCTATCCGGGGATTGAACTCGGGGCCCCACGAATGTGAGCCGAGTGGAGTTCGCCTCCACTACATCGTCCACTACCTCACTCCACTTGTTCACAATCATATAAGGCTTTACAAGAATGTAATTATTATGCTATGTATCCTCACAATCCCAATGTACCTTCTTGTATATATATAAATAAATAAATACACTGAAGGAATACTTCCAAGTATTTCTCTATCTCGCCATGTTTTGTCTCTCGTTCTGTTGTCACCTATACTAAACATTCTATTATCACCTATACTAAACATTCTGTACCGGTTCACTTTCTCTCATAACTAATTATAACTCACAATACCGTGCCGGAAACTAATACCCGGACCCACACACATGACATGACAGTGACGAGGTCATGGCACGACGTGACAAGGGTCCCGGGCCTCTTACATTTTGTTTCATATGTCTGAGTTTGTTTATAGTGTTCAGATCTTCTTTGGTTTCTCCTTTGCCGGTGATGTGAGGAAAATCTCAAGTATTTCCTTATATTCGAGCCCTTTTATCTCGGGTTCCAGTTTTGTGACCAGTTTCTAGAATCTCTCAATTATTATTGTCGTGCCTTACAAGATAAGGGTTCCATACTGGTGTTGCGTGTGCTGCAACGGGCCTCAGTTAGGTGGTGTATATAAGTTTATAAATCCATTCATTTTATTCGCAATTCTAAAAGCTCTTTCTATATTAGTGACGGTGGTGTGGAGGAGACAGTAGTGGCATTTGCTGTGGTTGTGATCCGTAGTGATGGTGATTTTGTGGTTCCTAAGCGCATTATACTTTTCATAATATATATATATATATATATATATATATATATATATATATATATATATATATATATATATAACCCTAGAACCTGGGCAGAGGTACATCCGCTCAATAGGTCGAACAAGCAAATGTGTGTGTGTTTTATATTTCCGACCCCTTTTTGCCGAAAGGTTAAGTTTACTTGAGTTTATGTGAGCTCGGCCACCATTTTCTTCTCTAGCGTCCTCCCGGATGAAAGAAAACGTGAGTTGACATCACTAAAATACTTGACTAACTATTCTATAATGGTTAACCAGCTCTTGATCTATACTCTGTACTCCCTCATATAGAATAAAGTAATTACAAAATTAAATTCGACCAGGCTGTTGGTTAACTTATTAGAGAAACTGCAACATTTTACTCCCCCGGTTGTCGGGGACAGGAAGCCTGCACTTAGGCTTGAATCGGAGTTCCTCATCGGTTAAATTACTGGTCTTCTCCCGGATGCAACCCACAACAGCTTCCTGACTCCAGGGTACACCTATTTGCTGCTAGGTAAAGAGGGGCACTCGGTGAAGGGAAACGTTGCCAATCAATTTTGTCTTGCCCGGGAATCGAACCCGGAATCCCGAAGAATGAGTCGAGAATGAAGTCTGAGTTTATATGCACCGAGAAGTACAATAAACCTGTCGATGTATGTATTCCTTGTGAAAAACAACTATTAACGCGAAAATTAGGCATCGTATGTAATTATATGATTAAGATGCACTGCATTAAATTATTATTATTATTATTATTATTATTATTATTATTAAGTTTATAATAGAATGCCAAAGTAGCGTAAGTCTGTCTTGTTCAACGTTTTCTCTTAAGTCGTAGTGGGGTTCGCGTACCGTTTTCTATAAAATTCCCAGGGACGACTCTAATATGTATAAAACTCAGCTTTTGATTCAATATTTGTATCAATATTGATTCAATATTTCTATCACTATTTTTTTAACACATGGCCAGGCGTTGAATAGACCTTGTGTGATGCAGGCCGGCTTCTCCACTTGCCACTTCACAAAAATAAGTTACTAATTGCTCGAATCCAACCTTACCTAAGCTTAGCTAACCTACCCTACCAACCTAACATTACCTTGCCTTACCTACCGATGGAAACGAGGAATCACAATAACGTGACTGAAATATGTTGACCAAACCACATATTAGAAAATGAAGGGACGACGACGTTTCGGTCCGTCCTGGACCATTCTCAAGTCGATTAACCGATGGACTCACGAATAGAAAATATAGCAGCCCGTCAATTTAGCGAACCGTGTGTATATATGGGCGTATATGCACACAAAGAGAGTTTACTGTAGTCCAGGACTATATTCAGGCCCACGGTATACTTGCTGGTTGGTCAGTAAGGTAGAGGTGGCCTCAGTAACCCGTATTCTTAGTACTCAGTACTCACGTCAATAATGGCGTGAGTGAGTACATACCTGGACGAGGCCGTAGAGCCTTCATACCGCTCTACGTACAACGGGACCCGGATAACAGTAACGCTGTAAATGTCATGGCAATACTACTTCTTACCAACCGGATCTCTTGCAAAAAATGGCGGCAGAGTTTTTCCATGAAGGCGGCCAGCGAGCATCAGATTGTCCCAGGGCGGAGTGTCCCAAGACGCCTTGCTCTAACACCCACGTGTTTGGGTGGAATCTCCAGGTCGTTGTGTCCAAGGACTAAATCTCCATAGAGGAGTCTCCAGGGTGAGGTGCTCTCAGGTCTCCATCCAGGGTGGGCTGTAAGACTCAACATAAAATTATATAGTTTCATAGGCTGCATAAATATTTTCCACCACCCTGTATATGTGTATATGTAACAGGTTATCCCGTTACTGATTGCTGCAAGAGCGTTGGGTCCAGCCCCTGTGTGGGCGTTCATATCGTGCGACTCATTAGGTGTGGGCGTTCATATCGTGCGACTCATTAGGTGTGGGCGTTCATATCGTGCGACTCATTAGGTGTGGGCGTTCATATCGTGGGGCTCATTAGGTGTGGGCGTTCATATCGTGCGACTCATTAGGTGTGGGCGTTCATATCGTGGGGCTCATTAGGTGTGGGCGTTCATATCGTGCGACTCATTAGGTGTGGGCGTTCATATCGTGAGACTCTTCAGGTGTGGGCGTTCATATCGTGAGACTCTTCAGGTGTGGGCGTTCATATCGTGAGACTTTTCAGGTGTGGGCGTTCATATCGTGCAACTCTTCAGGTGTGGGCGTTCATATCGTGAGACTCTTCAGGTGTGGGCGTTCATATCGTGAGACTCTTCAGGTGTGGGCGTTCATATCGTGAGACTCTTCAGGTGTGGGCGTTCATATCGTGAGACTTCAGGTGTGGGGCGGCTACATCGCAGAATATTCTCACTCACAGCTCTGGGTGGAGGCAGGTGGATGAGGAGTTATGTAGAATAAAGCAGATCTTGGTCAATAATGGTTTCTCCAGTGGTTTTGCCGAGGACATTATAAAAAGTAAGGTGGCGAGGGGTGCAACAGACAACGGAACAACCAATACACAGTAAGGAAATGTATATGTTTATTTCTCAGAATGTTTGGCAATATGTTTATTGTTTGTGATGTGTGTCTATATATGTATGAACACGTGGTACTGAACGGGGTGAGAATAGCTTGAGCTACCTCATCCCTTTGTGTGTATTTTACCTCAATAAACGTATTTCAATTTCAATTTCAATACACAGTACCCGTACTTTCAATAAAATTGTTCTACTTCTCCACGGCCGACAAAGCGGAGGAAAGAGCCCTAAAAGAGATCATTGAGAGGAACGTTACCCCAACTGACGTCAACCAAAAGATAAAAATAAACAATATATTATAAGATTAATAAAACCGCCGACCTGGTAATGAAGAATTCTCCCGACATGAAGAAAAACGCCTTGAAAGAGATCAACGTTGTCTACGCCTTCACGTGCCCACTTGGGGATTGTCTCACCCACCAACGAACTGAGTTCGTTGGTGAGACAACAACGTCCCTCTCTAGGCGATTAACAATGCACAAACAACGGGGCTCCATCAAGGAACATATAATCGCCACACACAACGAGACGATCACCAACGATATTTTGACGAGCAACACCGAAATAATTTATAGATATAATGACAATAGAAGATTAGACATCAGTGAGGCACTGCATATCAAGAAATCTAGACCAGCAATTAATAGCCAGCTAGTACTCAGTTACACTCTACCCACTTCAAGACCCCGGGCCAACGCAAAAGCAGGACCAAATGACCCTTCAACAGAAACGGAAGCAACCAGAAAAACATAAGCCTCCAACATGTCACACTTTATGTTGATACATTTAATACCTTATTAATATCCCCAATGTAATGCCATTCATCAATATGTTTGCTAACCACATCACCATAAGATATAACCAGGTGCTGAGCACAGTAGAATTTGTCTTTGAAAATGTAAGAAGTAAAAAAACGCATCACTTTTGATGCGTCAGACCCAATAAAAAGTAAAAATGAACTTTCAAGAGTTAATTTTTCAACTTCCTGCTTCAGTAAAGAAAAACATAAAGAATATCGAGAAGATTCGTGCCAGAATCATAAATCTAAAACTTTGTCGTTTTCAATTAAATTTGTTTAAAAGAAAAACTGCTACCAAAATATACTAATATATAACGCTAGGCTCCACGGCCCAGCGTTACCTAATCCAACATATCCTAGCCTAACTTAACATAATCTAACGTATCCTAACATATTCTAGCCTATTAACGTACACTGGTCCTGAAGAAAAGGACAATATAATATGCGGTGAGCTAGCAGATTGGTTATCGAATACAATTCTATTATTAATTAACGCAGTCTATATGTTCAAAGCTATTCAACATAGCGAAAAGGTTTCGAAAAGTTCAGTTAGTGTAATACTAGCAGTATAATAGTCAGCATAATACCTTACCAGTTTAATAATACCAGTATACCAGTAATACCAATACAATAATACCAGTATAATAGTCAGTATAGTACCTTCAGTATAATGGTCAGCTCAGCTGGTAGCCAGTAGAGACACAGGTCAGGCATTAATTGAAAGGTCAGGCCACGCAATAATCCAACATGGTCGTTATCTAAATGTTAGTGTTGTCTCCAGGTTACGCTATGTTACGCTTCGTTACGCAATACTGCACCTTACTAATGCATCTCTTTAGGGGGGGTTTAAGCCCTTCATTTCGATCGGTTTCATTCAACTATTTTCCCCTTGTTTTCTGACCAATTTTCACGACTTGGAACGCATTTACTGTGAAATGGTTCCCGGGGGTGTTTGAACCCTGGCAACCCACCTAATAATAAGAGAGAAACCATTTTAAATTAGACGTTCATCGAATCGTAGAGCTTGAACGAGTCTACAGGTAAACCACAGAGGGTTTACCTGTACACAAACCTCCTGGAGGGCCCGGGGTGGAGCACACGTGCGGTACGAGAGGTTAGGCGCGTGTTCCGGCAGCCACGACGTGTTTGTATACGTAACATGGGCTCAGTGGGCGCCAGAGCAGCGCACGATGTGGGCGGTGTTCTCGCACGTGTGTGTGTGTGTGCTTTTCTCAGTGACCAAGTCTCCTATGTTATAAAGGCATTTATCGATAATATTACGATATTAAATAGCTATGACTATTAACACTCATCACGTCCTGACCCCCATAGGTTTGGCGTTAACATGAAACTCGCCCTTCGGGGCAAAAATTAAAACGAATGACATAGTCGTATATACGTGGCCAGGAATAAATGAGTTTTCTGCAGTCCGACACATCTAAGTCGTTACAGTGACAGGGGGTGACAACCCGAGGTGTCACCCTAGATGTAACGCCCAGTGGCGTGAGACAAGAGACAGGGCCCAACAGCACGCTAACACCAGCATAATGGTGCCTCACGGAGACTAAGTAAGCGCCAGGGTACCTCTACAGCCGTGTTTCGGGTCGCGTGACCTTTGACCTGAGCGGCGTGATGCGGGTGAAGGAGGGCAAGACTGGCGGCGAGGGTGGTCAGGGCGGCGTGGCCGCCTCCGGCAGAATGTCAACACTAGACTATCTGGTGACCAAGATGCGTCGACACGTCCGTGCTGCTTCAGCAGACTCTCTCACTTCCCCCACCACACCCACCATGTGAGTATACCCCCACACACCCACCCTGTGAGTATACCCCCACACACCCATCCTGTGAGTATACCCCCACACACCCACCCTGTGAGTATACCCCCACACACTCACCATGTGAGTATACCCACACACACCCACCATGTGAGTACACCCACACACCCACCATGTGAGTATACCCCCCATACACCCACCCTGTGAGTATACCCCCACACACCCACCATGTGATTAGACGTAACCCACTTAGAAGAGCTTTAAGAGTCCCTGAATCTTGCAGTAACCACCCTGAAACCATCAACACTGCCACTCGTCTGGTCAAAAAAGGTGTCCAGCAGCTGGACACTCATAAATACTGTCAAACAGTATCCTCCCCCGCGATAGCAGCTACACAGTAAGGACTGGCAATTTAAATCCGACCTCAGAACACCGTATATCATTTCACGACCAAAGATCACATTCGCTCCAAAAAAATCTACCATTTACGGGCTATTCGTGCCCGTGCCACCTCTTGGGTAGCTTAATCTTCATCAATCATCAATCACTGTGTCCATGGCAGTTCTTATCTCTCCCGGCATGACCGTTCACAGTTGCATGCCGTTGTTCTTGTGATAAGGAGGTTAAACATCTACGCAAGAATATCACAATAGCATGCTATAGCGCATACATACAAACACACACAGTTGAGAGGCGGGACCAATGAGCTGAAGCTCACCTCCAGCAAGCACAATTAGGCGAATACACATCCCCAGGATGCAGCCTGCAACAGCTGTCAAACTACCAGACACCTATTTACTGTTAGGTGAACAGAGGTATTAGGTGAATGAAACTGTGCGCCCGTGCGGCACTTTAAAGGGGGTAGAGAACAGGAACAAGATCTTTCTAAGTTTCCAGCTCAAGTCCCTATCATGTTCAACATAATTTCTGCAAAGCCAGGTGTTTTCTTCAAACAAAGCCGCGCTAGCCTAATTATTCCATAATACAACATTATACAATACGTTTCCAAAAAAGGTATACACCATGTACTATTGTTCATGTACTATTGTTCATTTGCTGTCAGTCCCTATGTATGCATATTTAGTATAATTACGTAATAGTTGTATCATCATCACGGTGTAAAATAGGACCAAAATATCCGTAAATACCCAAAGCTTATTATAGCCTAGTTTGTTATTGTTCTTCCCCCAGAACTGAAAACCACAATCGTTTTTATATCCTCGTTAACCACAATAATTTGGATTGTTCTTGTAACTGACGCTCTTTTGTTTAAAATGATTATACACTAATAACCTTTTTCTTATATTTACAATCCCTTGAAGGCGTACTAGAAAGGGATGACGTCTTTGAAGTACAGAGGCGCAGGAAAGGTGCTGAAAATATATAGCTTAAAACACGAAACAATTTGCACAATTAAATCACAAGTGGCGTGGTTAATTTCACGAAAATATTGAGGCCGTAAAATGGGATCGAACCCTCGTCCCTGAACTTTCCAGGAACACGTACTATCGACTAGGGAGTTTGCAGCGACGGAGGTTCGAACCCATTTAAGGCTTCTGTATTTTCCTACACGAAACGATGATGTTGGATAAATTTAGACTTGAAAAATACTAAAAAGCTGGTTAGAAAATTTAGGGTTGCAGTTCTGTGGAACAAGTCTCCTGGTGACCTCATTAAGTTCAGTAGACAATTTTCGGCATATTTAGAAAAGCCACAATAACGTGGCTGAAAATTGTTGACCGAACCACACACTAGAAATTGAAGAGATGACGTTTCGGTCCGTCCTGGACCATTATCAATGGATAATGGTCCAGAACGGACTGAAACGTCGTCGTCTCTTCAATTTCTAGTGTATGGTTTAGTCACTATTTAAAAAATTATAGGAGTAGGATACAGATATCTCCGGAGCAGCCTAGCATGGACCAATAGGCTTTTTACAGCTTTCTGTATTAAACTTGCATTGTAACCTGCCACACGAAGCTCTTCACATTTGCTTGGTTTATTGTGTTGAGTAATATGTTAGCAGCTTGGTAAAGAATGCTTTCCTATGAAATGTTTATCAAGTAATTCGTTACGGTACGTTAGTTTCTCTGACATATTGTGGAATGTACCGGATTCCCTGACGTATAACACGCCTATCCTACAACCACATTTTGTGGATTTTTGTTTTCTTTGTGTTTCATCATGCATTTATTGAAAGATGTTGAGATGGTTTTGTAGGGGAAACATATGGTTTTGTGGAAGTCGATACAACATGTACTCAAGAGGTGGTGGAGCAAAACCTTGAGTCCTGTCCTGCTGCAAATTCTCTAATTATCTGATGAAATTTTCAGTTAACAGTTCATTAACTAAAGCAGTGGTTACCATTTCACCACCAAGGACCCCTTGAGTTTAAACTAATTTCCTCAAGGACCTCGGTTTTTGAATGGCCTAACGACTAGAGTCAAATTGGTTAACTAATAACAAACTCGTTACTCTAGTTTCATCTCTCAATTGAAAGACCCCCCAGTACTATACCTTGCAGACTCCCCCAGGGGGTCACAGACCCCAGGTTAGGAACAATTGAACCTATTAATTATAAATAGTTCAGCCTATTTTTATTGTTAGTTGTAAACATTTCCGTCTGCGGACGAGTTTTAAATGTACATTTTCCTCGAACCCCTGAAATAAGTGTCCTTGGTGGCTTATGCTTCAACGACTCTCTATAAATATTTATTAGACTGAGAAAACTGGACCTTACCAGACTGGAGGAAAGGAGAAACTGAGGGAACATGATAACATACAAGATTATGAGGGAGACTGATAAAGTAGACAAAGCAGCGTTGTTCAAAGCTGGGGAGAGCAGAACCAGGGGTCACGGATGGTAACTAGAAACGCAAATAAGTTAAAGACGTCTGAAAAAAAAATAGTTTTCAGTGTCAGAGCTGTTAATGGTTAGTCGTAGAAGTCGTTGAAGTGTACACACACACAGTTCGATTCACAATTGTAAATGTAAACATGATAAAAGCGTGAGAAATGACTCATTGCATTAATCTAAGAACGTCCTGAAGGCGAGGCTAGGATCCTAGCTCGACCCTGGTACCACATCTAGGCAAGTACACCCCTCTTGCTCGACAATCACCTGGGGGTACCATTGTCTTAGTGGGTTAATATTCGAGCCCCAGATGCCAGGCTTTCACTCTCCTCCTGGACCTGACTGCCTGAGTGTTTGTGTGTGTGTGGGGAGGGGGGGGGGGCAACAGGTAGTGTCTGCCTGCTGTGATACCCAGGGGAAACACTAGAGAGGGTGAAGGGTCAAATCCAGAAGCAAAAACACACACACACATATACACATACATACACACAGTTAACGGATGGAATGCATTAGGCAGTGATGTGGTGGAGACTGACTCCATACACAGTTTCAAATGGAGATATGATAGAACCCAGTAGGCTCAGGAACCTGTACACCAGTTGATTGACAGTTGAGACGCGGGACCAAAGAGCCAAAGCTCAACCCCCGCAAGCACAAATAGGTGAGTACACAAAGTAATGAAGATAGGTGTAGGGAGCTGGAGGCCAGATACAAGGTACCATGTTGGAGATGAAATTCTTAAAGAATCGGAGAGTGAGAAAGACCTGGGGGTTGGTATCACGCCAGACCTGTCCCCTGAAGCTCACATCAAGAGGATATTATCAGCGGCATATGTAAGGTTGGCCAACATAAGAACGGGCTTTAGAAACTTGTGTAAGGAGTCATTCACAGCCATGTATACCACACATGCCAGACCAGTCCTAGAGTATGCAGTTCCAGCCTGGAGTCTGTTCCTCGTCAAACACAAAACTAAATTGGAGAAGGTTCAGAGGTATGCCATCAGACTAGTATCAGAGCTATGAGGTATGAGCTACAAGGAAAGACTACGGGAAATAAACCTCACGTCGCTGGAACAAAAGAGAGTTAGGGGAGATATGATCACCACATACAAGATTCTTAAAGCAATTGATAGGGTAGATGAAGACAGTTTATTTAACACAGGTGGAACACGCACAAGGGGACACAGGTGGAAATTAAGTACCCAAATGAGCCACAGGCATATTAGAAAGAACTTTTTGAGTGTCAGAGTAGTTAATAAATGAAATAAATTAGGAAGTGATGTGGTGGAGGCTGACTCCATACACAGTTTTAAATGTAGATATGATAGAGCCCAATAGGCTCAGGAACCTGTACACCAGTTAATTGACAGTTGAGAGGCGGGACCAAAGAGCCAGAGATCAACCCCCGCAAGCACAACCAGGCGAGAACCACTATGCGAGCACACGTGCACTATATACAATACCCCAGAAGGAGAAAGTGGTGCGCCACCAGCTGGTATCATTACATGATACACTAGTGGGACCCGCAGCCTCTTCAACACAGGAAGGAAGACGGCAAGAGATTATAATAAGCTGAGAGATACGCTGCCGGGTACAGGTAGTTAGGCAGGGCTGGCACAAGACAGGGCACTACACTCTTCCTCTACACCACTCCCCCTCCCTCTACACCTTCCCCCTCTCCTCTACACCTTCCCCCTCTCCTCTACACCGTCCCTCTTCCTCTACTCAACTCCCCCTTCCTCTACACCTCCCCCCCGGACTAAGAGTGCCGCATCCTGGTGTCTAAAGGGTGGGAGACGGGTTGGGGGAAGGGGGAGTAATTTAGGTTTCTACCCAACAAATGACTAAGTGAATGCATGTGCTTTGTTAGAGAGAGAGAGAGAGAGTACCTGGGCTGATATTATCAGGATGTGTTTGAATTAGGCAATCATGTGTCTCTGTTTCTGTTAAGCTGTTTCTGGTGTGTGTGTGCTCACCTAGTTGTGCTTGCTGGGGTTGAGCTTCGACTCATTGGTCCCGCCTCTCAACTAGTATACAGATTATTGAGCCTATTAGGCTCTATCACATCTACATTTGAAACTGTGTATGGAGTCTCCATATCACTGCCTAGTGAAATCCATTTAACTACCCTGACACTGAAAAATTTATTTATGTTTCTGTGGCTCATTTCGGTACTTGGTTTCCAACAGTGTCCCCTTGTCCGTGTGCTACCCGTACTAAATAGTTTGTCCTATACTAAATAGGTGGTGATCATGTCGCCCCCCCCCCCCAACTCTGTCTCCAGGGATGTGAGGTTTAATTCCCGTAGCCTTTCCTTGTAACTCATACCCCTCAGCTCTGGGCCTAGTCTGGTGGCATACCTCTGAATTTTCTCTAACTTTGTCTTGTGTTTAATTACGTATGAATTCCAGGCTGGAGCTGCATACTCCAGGATTGGTCTGGCATATGTGCCATACAAGGTTATGAATGATTCCTTACACAAGTTTCTAAGGGCAATTCTTATGCTGGCCAATCGGACAAACGCCGCTGATGATATCCTTTTGATGTGGGCTTCTGGGGACAGGTTTGGTGTAATATCAACCCCCAGATCTTTCCATTGATTCTTGAAGGATTTCACCTCCCAGATGGTACCTTGTGTTCGGCCTCCTGCTCCCTTCGCCTCATCTCACTAATTTACACTTACGCGAGTTAAACTTTAGTAGCCATTTTCTAGACCATTCCTCCAGTTTGTCCAGGTCGTCCTGTAGTCTCTCACTATCTTCATCTTTCTTGATTCTTTTCATATTTTTTGCATCATCAGCAAACATTGAAAGGAATGAGTCTGTACTCTGGAAGATCGTTTATATATATCAGAAACGGGATGGGTCCAATAACAGAGCCCTGTGGGACTCCGCTGGTGACATCTCGCCACTTTGATGTCTCCCCTTCACAGTAACTCGCGGTTTCCTGTTGCTTCGATACTCCCTTATCCACTAGAACACCTTGCCTGTTTCTCCAACTTTTGTAACAGCCTCTAATGTGGTACTGTGTCAAAGGCTTTTTGACAGTTTAAGAAAATGCAGTCTGCCCACTTTTATCTTAACTAATTTTTGTCGCCTGGTCATAAAATTTTATTAAGCCTGTGAGGCACGATTTACCATCCCTGAACCCATGCTGGTGGTGTGTTACGAAGCTCTTTCTCTCCGGATGTTTTGAAAGCCATAATAGTTCCTCTATTAGGGTTCAGTGTCTCTCTAATTTATTCTCTCTCTCTCTCTCTCTCTCTCTCTCTCTCTCTCTCTCTCTCTCTCTCTCTCTCTCTCTCTCTCTCTCTCTCTCTCTCTCTCTCTCTCTCGTCCTTCCTACCCTTCCCTCCCCCTCTCTATAACACTTCTCGTACGATTGTATTTTTTGACCTAATTTCTTTCAAGATGTATTCATCTTTTCTTTACGGGAGAAACACAGGGAACGAGAGAAACTGGGGCGTCCCTCTTTGTGTGTTGTGGGGTGTCAAGGGAGGGGGGGGGGGTAAGGTGTCGAAAAGTGGGGGAGGGATCGAGGTAGGGGGTGACGTTGTGGAGGGGAAGGAAGTTCTCAAGGTGGCACAATTTTAAGAGCTTTAGAAAGAGAAAAAAAATAACATTTAGTTCAGAAGCCACAATACAACTGAGCGGAGTATGGATGGCTCACCAGCTGTTATATTATGTAAAAAAAATGTCCTAAAAGGTCATCTTCTATATACATATATTTATATATATAAAAGGGGGGTACCACCCCTGGCTGGGAAAAAGGGGAACTCAGTCTAGGAGAATACCACACAACTCATTAGAGGGAGTTTTAGAGAAACTCCTCTAACGGAGTTTCCATGTTCTTTTGTCCATTATATATATATATATATATATATATATATATATATATATATATATATATATATATATATATATATATATATATATATGCACAACACTGATCCAAGTATGCGGAAAAATCACATGTGAAAAAGAGAGAATGCTAAACGCGTTTTCGGCTTAAATCGCCTTCATCAGAGCAAAATAGAATGAAGCTAATTTACTTCAGCTTCATTGTTCACCAGTATACTGGGTACACACACACACACACACACACACACACACACACACACCAAGAGGATGACGCGAGGGGGAGATCTTCAATAATTAGTAATATATGCCTTAACGTAATCTGAAAATATTAAGGTATCAAATATATGTGGATCCGAGTGCCTGAAAATATTTATTATTGTCGCGTGTAAAGTTTTCCTTTTGTAAAGCTGTCTTCTGATTCTTTACGATGATTGGCTACTCCAAGAACTACCTGGGGGCCAGATTAACGAAGCAGTTACGCAAGCACTTACGAAGCTGTCCATCTTTTCTCAATCTTTGGCGGCTTTGTTTACAATTTTTAAACAGTTAATGAGCTCCGAAGCACCCGGAGGCTGTTTATGACAATAACAACAGTTAATTGGCAAGTTTTCATGCTTGTAAACTGTTTAATAAATGTAACCAAAGCCGTCAAAGATTGAGAAAAGGTATACACGTTCGTAAGTACTTGCGTAACTGCTTCGTGAATCTGGCCCCTGGTTTCTTGAATTCTCGAAGGATTTGTTAGCTGGTCGATTATTTAGTGTCGTGTCTCTCTCTGGCCAGACAGCTACAAGCCCTTGTGAACTGGTCTTTGTGACTGGATGCCTGGGTCAGAAATCGCTGTTTTCGTGCTCTAGTGGCTGGCTAATGTCTTTGTGTTATGGCTGGATGGCTACTTGATATCCGAGTCTTTGTGGTTGTGGCCACCATCAACCACTGTGGCCACCATCAACCACTGCGGCCTCTGCTTCTCAACCAATGGCCTCCAGGTGAAGCCAAGTGAGAAGCCAACTGAGAAACTTTCAGGCTTTTCAGCCACGTATCTCGCCTGGAGGCTTTTGTGTTCTCCGGTGACCCGAGGAGGGGGGGGGGGCTATGTGTGACTTGTGAAGCCCTTCGTTTGGTCAGAAGATAACAGACAGACTAAGGTCCTCCATCCTTCAGGGATGTTTCCAGCGGTCCCCAGTCAGAGGATAGTACAGTAACCACCATCACTGCCCCAGCCACAATCACCATCCCAACCCATAATCACTACCATCACTGCCCCAGTGACAATCACAATCATCACCATCATTATACCAATCATAATCATTTAAATTTTAGCAGCTGTCTAACTTCCAGGTACCTATTTAGTGCTAGGTGAACAGGAGCACCAGGGTGAAAGAAACTGCCCATTTCTTTCTGCCTCGTCCGGGGATCGAATCCGGACCCTAAGGACTACGACCCCAAAGCGCTGTCCACTCAGGCGGTAGCCCCCCCTTCCCCCCCCCCCCGGTGTGTGCGCGCGCATGTGCGTAGTGCATGCTCGCACATTTGTGCATGCGGATTCGCGCGCGCGTGCTGGTGTGCGGTTCCTGAGGGAGCGGCCAACGACCCTGAGCAACTGGAACCATCGCTACACTTCCCTGAGAAATGTACACAGTTCCTCCGCCAGTTTAGCCCATCCCTCAAAAATGTTTCCCCTGAAAGTTGACCCAAAGCTATCCCGTTTTCTTTGCAAGTGCCGTCGAAAAGGGTGATTATTGTAACAGTTAAGCCTTAAAGGTGATCCGTAATGACTTTGGGTCACCTCTAAATGGAGGAGAAAGAGAACGAAAGAAAGGAGAATATATATATTGAGAAGAATGAGTGGCAATGAGGAGGTTATTGGCTATAACTATGTAAAGAAGGCATGACCGAGCGCTTTAGCGGGTGATATGCATGAGGTTGAGCTCACCTAGACCTTGAGCGGCAGTAATTTCAAAGAATCATGGAGATGACTTCGACACGCCTCTAAGGGCTATCATATCTTGAGGTTATCTTGAGATTATACACAGAAATCACAATTGCGTGATGCATCAAATGAACAAATCCACAAGGGCCGTGACGAGGATTCGAACCTGCATCCGAGAGCATCCCAGGCGCTGACGAGGTTCGAATCCTCGTCACGGCCCATGTGGATTTATCTCGAGATGATTTCGGGGCTTAAACCCCCCTCTCCCCCATTTCCCCACTCCTCTACTCCCCATTTAGGTTATATGTAACGACCCTTTCCCGCAGTTGTCTGGACCATCGTCCCTGTGGTTACTGGCACTCTGTTAATGATTGAGTTACTTAAGTATGGGAAAATGAACGGGAGCGGAGCGCTCCGGAGCGCGCCTCGCCCCATACTATGTGGGTTGGCTACTGACCACCACCTCCTGAGGTCACTACGGCAACACACTCACCGCTCACAGCCGATGGAAGACGATTGATTGACTGATGGAAGCCACCCCACCGGAGTGGCATTAATTTATATTTTCGCAAATATAAATAAATATTGTTATATGTGCATATTTAGACGTACGTTAGGTTAGGTGTTTAGGTTCTGTTGGCGATTATTTGTATTTGTAGTACGTGGGTGAAGCATTTATACAGCGTTGTGGTTCGAACAAAATTCGTCAGTGAAGCACTTGTTCCGGAAGTGTTCGAACGTCATCAGTTGTAACTCGTGTGTAAACCGTTTTTCATTCATAAACAGCGGGTTTGGCGGGTGCATGGAATGGACTTTTGGCCTTTTGTTTATGAGGACGGGCTGCACGGGTGACGCAATAACGTGTGAACTACACGAACAGGTCGGCTGCCAATCCGGATTCTACCGTGTGTGGAATTTTGATATCATATTTTCCAGTTTTTACCAGAGGGCATCGTACTGGTTAATATGACATCGTTCTTTTATGTGTTGCGTCGTACGGCATTATTGAACTGTCGTGAAACATCGAAACTGAATTATAGTTTACTTTTTTTGTATTGTCTTGTGAGGTGTTTCACATTGCTGTGTTGGACTGTTTTCTGGAGAATAACTTGATCAAGACAGGTGATGGGTGGAGTGTGGAGGGAGGGAGGGTGATGATATGGGTGATGGGGGGGAGGGGGAGATCTATGGGGTAGGGGGGATTATCGGCGGGATAGGAGGAGGGGTTGAAGGAACCTTGGGATAGATTCATGTCGCACGACTTGTGAAGGTGACGCCAACCATCAGTTCCGTCACACCTCTCTCTCTCTCTCTCTCTCTCTCTCTCTCTCTCTCTCTCTCTCTCTCCCCCTCTCTCTCTCTCTCTCTCTCACGCTGTCTTTTCTCCCACATACTTTCTTGTCCTTCCTGGTGCTAAATAGTATTCCAGGCTTGGCGCCTTCGTTTGATAATTGCTTCCGGCACCCGACACCACCCCCCACACCCCCACACCACCCGTCACACCCTCACACCACCCGTCACACCCCCACATGTCCCTACTCCCCCACACAGCACTCGATACACTCTCCACACGCAGTCAAACCAAATAATTGAAAGAAAAAGCAATGTAAAAGATTTGGGAGTAATTATGTCGTTAGATCTTACTTTTAAAGAACACAATAAACTAGCTGTCACAACTGCAAGAAAAATAAGTTGGATAACAAGAACTTTTCAAACGAGATGACATGTCTACCATTGTTGATACTCTTTTAAGAAACTGGTGCTCTCTAGGGTGGAATACTGTGGCACACTAACAGCTCCATTACTGTTACTCACGTGCAGAGATCCTTTACTGCTAGAATCCTCTCGATAAATCATCGAAATTATTGGAACTACTCAAAACAACTACATCTGTATTCTCTATACTGACTTATACCGGGAGAGAAAGGAGCGGGATTAGTAGTAGGAGCTAGGGGAAGGAGGAGCTGTGAGGAGTGGGAGCTAGCTAGGAGGAGGAAGAGCAGGGGGACACTTGTATAGTCATTCATCATTCAACAGGCGGCAGAGTTGAATGTGTGATTTTTCAACATTAATTCATATTCTTTTATGGTTACTCTGTGTGTGGCAAAATATGGCCCAGGTGTTGCCCAACTGCTTTGTTACGTCTGCGGTCTTCTTTGTTCTCTCGCCCGGCGTCCTTTACCAAGTATGGTTCTCTCAGTTGTGGCTAATATTAAACACACAGAGATAGAGAGAGAGAGAGAGAGAGAGAGAGAGAGATAATGTAGTATAGTGAACAAAGGTTAAATCCAGGAAGAATTAGACGTAACATTAGCAGATGATTACACATCACAATATTTGTATAAAACTGAGAATAAAAACAGAGGGATGAAGAGAAGCACAAATTCTAGGTAACTCCCCCTCCCCCCTTCAGCGGTACCGCTAGAGTACAAGTACCGTACTCTACTGTGATGAGTTGTTGGGGTGATGCGTTTGTAGCGAGGCCAGGGCCCTCATACTCATTCACTCACTCACTCTCTCACTCACTCACTCGCGAGGTTTTGTAGCTTCCCGGGGCTGTAGACCTGATTGGGCAGCGTCACTCATCCTGTGAGTGAACACACCGCCATAGTGACAGTATTGGGCAGCGTCACTCATCCTGTGAGTGAACACACCGCCATAGTGACAGTATTGGGCAGGGCCACTCATCCTGTGAGTGAACATACCACCATAGTGACAGTATTGGGCAGGGCCACTCATCCTGTGAGTGAACATACCACCATAGTGACAGTATTGAGCAGCGTCACTCATCCTGTGAGTGAACACACCGCCATAGTGACAGTATTGAGCAGGGCCACTCATCCTGTGAGTGAACACACCGCCATAGTGACAGTATTAGGCAGGGCCACTCATCCTGTGAGTGAACACACCACCATAGCAGCAGATACAACCCCTCCCCACCAATAAGAGGTTTAATCCACACTATACTGCGAGTTGAACTCGTGAGAATGCACCACGCTGGCTAGTTCCTAAGAGCATCGTACGACAAATTGACTTCGTGACCGGAGGCGTGAGAGCTGATCCAACTCTCTCACGTAAGATGGTCGGCAAAGAGGCGGCCGTCGACGAGGCTTATACCATCAGCGAGTCCTTCAGTCTCCCACGTTATCAGTTCCCAAGACTTGAGAGCCTCCGCCGCCGCGGTGTTTATGTGAATCCGGATTCCGTTCGTCACTCAAGTCGCCTGCTGGATGTGAGCCGCGTTTCTGCATCTGGTGTCGTCTGTGGATTTGTTCCGCGATGACGTCTCTCTCTCTCTCTCTCTCTTTGTCTGTCTGTCCGTGTCTCTCTGAGGGCCTGACTTTTTCGACAGCCTTAGAAAGGCAAAAACCAAACCTACCTTTCCTTTAGGTATTCCAAACATTCTAAAAATTAAGTTCCCAAATCTTTAGCATACTTATATTTAATAATATGTATCGAATTAATAAAAAACATACAAGTCAGATTATTTCTATTAATATAATACAAAAACGTCATTAATAACAAAAATAGTTTTAATAAAATGCAAAATAATATTAGAATTAATATTACAGAAATTAGATTTGTTGAGGTCATTCAGTCGCATTGTTGGTGTATTAAATGTTAAGGTACAGGTATGGACTGATGGTGTATTAAGGGGCAGGTATGGACTGATGGTGTATTAAGGGGCAGGTATGGACTGATGGTGTATTAAGGGGCAGGTATGGATTGTTGGTGTATTAAGGGGCAGGTATGGACTGTTGGTGTATTAAGGGGCAGGTATGGATTCGAAGCGCTTCTCAGCAATTTACCCTAAGTGGTTATAAGAAGGATATTGTTATTAATTTATGGTGCAGGTAGTTTATGGTGGTTAATTTTGTTAATTAAGGTGAAGGTGATGGATAATGTTGATATGTGTAAATTCACCTGCTTGCAGACGCACACACACTTCAGTGTATTTTATATTAGTGATTTAATATATGTTTCTTATTTCAGGTAAGTTAAATGACGCGTAACACGAGACCTGCAAGTTACTTGGAATTCGTCATAAGTAACTTGGAATTCGTCGTGAGTAACTTGGAATTTGTACTAATTTGGAATGTGTTGTAAGTAACCTAGTTAATGTTTATAAGTAACTAATTACCTTAGCAATAATTATGAACTGTTGTATTTGGAAATTATTTTATTTAATTTTGAGGTCCTTAGGGATAATTCTAAGGTGTAAAGTATGTAAAGTTATTTAAATACCTGTAAGCGTCTTGGACGTGAATATAGTAATTCGTAAGTAGTTATAAGTTATGTACGGCGCGTAATTTACTTGAGAAATGCCAAGTTACTTAAAATGACTAAAGTTATCAATGTAATCCTTTAAATTTACAAAAAAATAGAAAGTTGTTTTAAAAAAGTCAGAGGTGTTTTCAGCTGTTTTCATCTAGCGTCGACTCGCTAATTAACCAATTAAACTGAGCAATAAGGTCTCCAAGGGGCTTGTTACAAGGGTCAGAAGGGCTGTTTAATCATTATAAGTCCTGACGGCTAGCAATTAAACCAGCAATAAGGGTCTTCAATGGGACTTGTTACAAGGGTCAGAAGGGCTGTTTGATCATTATAGTGTTGATGGGTGAGCAAGTGGTTGGTGGTCATTGTTGTGAGGAGGTTGTAGGGAGGTTGTGAACACGTGCCTGTATCTGAGTGGCTGGTGTTGTGAGACCTGGGCCCCCTTGGTTGTGTCTGGAGTTACAACTCACCTCTAGTGAGCACATTACAAGGGTTGTGTATTCTCGTCTAGTTGTACTTGCATAGGGGTTGAGCAGCGGCTCTTTGGTCCCGCCTCTCAACTGTCAAAGGTAGGTATGTGTGTGGGGATTAACTAGTCTGTATAAATTAATATGCTCCCAACATCGGCTGTTATATTCCCCCATATACTCTGACACAGACAGATTTTCTGTCTGACAGACACAGTAATTTACTCTGGTAACATCGTCCTCACCCCCCCACTCCCTTCCCACCGACCGCTGGTACAGGACTGCTGGATTAGGTTGAAATGAAAGTACTGTTAAAGGGAAAGTGAGGAAGGAATGGGGAATTCAGCCGTCACGCGAGCCGTGGACGGGATGGTGAGGGCGTGCGGGAGGGGAGGGAGGGATGGTGAGGGCGTGCGGGAGGGAGGGAGGGATGGTGAGGGCGTGTGGGAGGGGAGGGAGGGATGGTGAGGGCGTGTGGGAGGGGAGGGAGGGATGGTGAGGGCGTGCGGGAGGGAGGGAGGGATGGTGAGGGCGTGCGGGAGGGGAGGGAGGGATGGTGAGGGCGTGCGGGAGGGAGGGATGGATGGTGAGGGCGTGTGGGAGGGAGGGATGGTGAGGGCGTGCGGGAGGGGAGGGAGGGATGGTGAGGGCGTGCGGGAGGGAGGGAGGGATGGTGAGGGCGTGCGGGAGGGAGGGATGGTGAGGGCGTGCGGGAGGGGAGGGAGGGATGGTGAGGGCGTGTGGGAGGGATGGTGAGGGCGTGCGGGAGGGGAGGGAGGGATGGTGAGGGCGTGTGGGAGGGGAGGGAGGGATGGTGAGGGCGTGTGGGAGGGAGGGAGGGATGGGAAGGGACGGGAGGACGACGGAAGTCCCCCCCCCCCCCTCAGAGGGTGGGAGAGGGAGGTGTTGCTACGCTCTCTAACCTGTTTGCCATAGTTCCGGAAACTGCTGGAAATAACTGACAAGGTCTCAGTCTATGGCGAGGCCTCTGTGTCTCGCGAGGCCAACTTCCCGTCACTAAGAGCTGCCATCCGGTGGTCTATGTAGTAGAGCAGGCAGGGCAGCGTCCAGCAACCTGTCCTCGTACAGAGAACGTCGCATTTCAATCGTATGCGTTACACAAGGCCAAAAATCGTCGTACTAGATTTTTTTTTTATTATTTTCTACCACAGACGTGGCCACACATTTACAATGCTAACCAGCATATATACATTTTCTTCTGTCCTCCATGGACAAGGTTAGAGAAGTGTTAAACATATAGTTCAGGGATTTATTGAACAATCAACCACAGAAGGTGATTCGGTGCTTTTAAAATGCTAAGCTAACCTACATACGTAAATCCATAGATACACAGATTTACGTATGCCCTACATAAAGTGTTCGAAGTGTCATTAATGTGCAATGCTGGGAGTGGAGGTACACCCCAAATCGACACGACTTTTAACTGAAGCGACATAAATGAAAAGCATTGTGAATCGAGGCGCCGTAACACGAAGCCTTTATCCCGTCGTAAACAGTGACTAGGAGAGAGCACGGGTGTCAGGGGTGGGTGGAGTACAGTCACTGGCCCCTCACATTACCGGCTGGTAATTTAAATGAAAATGGTGAAAGTTGAGTGAAAGTAACTGGGATTTTATCTACCTGTGAAAATGCACAAAGGTGAGCGAAAGTTCTGAAACTTGTCTATAAAAGCACTGAATCGTTTCTGAAACGGAGGGAACAAAAGTATATCAAAGTTCTAAACAAAAAAGTAGTGTAAAATATCCAAGAGAAAAGTTTCATTATGAATCGTTACATATGACGTGCTGTATATGTACAGTACTATATGTACTATTACATTAGTACATATACACTCACAGTCTTTTATAGTCCGTATAAATATCTATCGCATATAGTCTTTGTTACAACCCTGGGTTCCTTAGTTGGAAACCAGAGGTCAAATTGAGCTCTAAATAATTTACTTTACATATAATAACAAAAACCCAAATATAAATTGTTACATGCGTGTTTATATAGGCCCAGGTAGGGTTAGGAAAGGTGTTATGACCAAGTTGATTTAGGGAGTGAGTGCAGGCTGGGAGTCAAGCAAACACGGCTAAAACAGTGACAAAAATGTATAAAATACATACACTATAGCTGAATGGGATAATCTGCATTTTATACATATATCATCGTAGCGATATGTGCTCACAATTTTGCCTGTCATTACAACGCCTATCATCGTAATGATAGGCAAAAATATATATAATATGGGAGTTGGTTTAGTGACGCAGTTGGTAGCGAGGATTCTGAAGCCTACTAAAATGTTTTCTGCAGACAACGCTGACTAGAAACGGTAATCAGTACGCTTCACGAAGGCTGTGTTGTGGAGAAGCACAGGTAACGCACACGTATAGCCGTAATGGCTTGGGGCCAGATTCACGAAGCAGTTACGCAAGCACTTACGAACGTGTACATA
This sequence comes from Procambarus clarkii, assembly GCF_040958095.1. NCBI lineage: Eukaryota > Metazoa > Arthropoda > Malacostraca > Decapoda > Cambaridae > Procambarus > Procambarus clarkii. Next base: position 26,095,341 of record NC_091169.1, read on the forward strand.
TTTTCTCAAAATTTGACGGCTTTGGTTACATTTATTAAACAGTTTACAAGCATGAAAACCTTCCAATCAACTGTTGTTATTGTTATAAACAGCCTCCTGGTGCTTCGGAGCCCACTAACTCTTTAATAACTGTAAACAAAGCCGAGAAAGATTGAGAAAAGATATACAGGTTCGTAAGTGCTTGCGTAACCGCTTCGTGAATCTGGCCCTTGGAACTTTCTCCTGATAGTTCCCTCCTTCCATCGCCATGGCGTATAGGCTCTGGAGCGTCTCTGGACATCCCCACACACTCTTGCGTCTACACCGGCGTCACGGTAGGGGACGCTATAGCAGTCAACCACATGGTAAAGGAACATGGATTCAGCCAACCTTAACAGCATAGTTAAGGACGATGAAGGTGGTTTGTCCCCCCTCACCAGGTGGGGGGGGCCGTGTTGGGGCGGGGGCGTCTCACCCCTGGAGCTAAAGCCATAGACGATATTCTCCTTTTTCAAGGTATTTCGTTTGGTGTCGGGAGAGTTTTTGAGTAAGTTGGCCCTGGTGTTCCGCGGAGCCTTAGCTGGTGTTCTGCGAAGCTCCTGGTGCTCCGCGGAGCCCTGGCTGGTGTTCTGCGAAGCTCCTGGTGCTCCGCGGAGCCCTGGTTCATTGCTTTATGCACGCTGTTGTTGAGAGCGCGCATAGTCAGTGATGACCAGTGTTGCCTCTCCCCGACCTTGACTGGACTTTTGGACTTGAACCATGAAAATGGAGGGATGATTTAACGCTTTATTACCCGGCGGGACCTTGTGATCGGCCAGGCTGTCACTACTCGCACCACCTGTCACGCTGCTGGACCCCCCATGTCCCCCCCCCACTCCCCTCTGTCTCTCTTTCTCTGGAATCTAATCAATCAATCCATTACTGGGAGTAAGGATGGAGTGGTGTCACATGACACGGAGGGGTGTAAGTGAGCCGAGTGTCGGGTGCTTCCGGGCTGTGTTCATAGCACAGGAGAGGCATAGATTACCCTCCCCTCAAACTCCATCCCTTCCCACTTCCGTCCCACGTGAATCTGCCAAGTCTCGGCCCCTAGCTAGCACAAACAGGTGAGCAGACCTCGAGTCACGACTCGAGGACTGGGACTCGACCTCCAGTCACACCTTCGAGAACAAGGAGGACACCTTAAAACTCCTGAAGGTATAAATGTATCGTGGCTATGAGGCGGGGCCACAGAGCTAGGTCACACTTCCCGTAGCCACACACCAACATGTACACAAGCATAGGTTTAAATGAAGCTATTGTGGTGATAATGGGCAGTTAGGTGTTCAAACCCCTACGTCACATACAGTAATTATTAATAATTAGCTCAGTTTAATTATACAATATTGTTAATTCTTTAGTTCCCGAATCCCTACATTGCTGGGACCGTGGACAATATAAGCCGTTAACTATCTCTAACTAGGTGGCAGACTGCGCCAATTATGATGTTAATATCGGGTTATTCGTCTCTAAAATTACAGCCATGACAAATGTTATTTATCAAGTAAATAAATTATATACATGTTGAAGATACAAAGGCGGATACTATCCACCCAGACACCAACCTGCATATCGTACGAACCATAACATATCTATGGCAGGGGGCCGGAAGATTATCGTACGAACTATGGCAGGGTATAACTACTATACCCTGGAAGATATAACTACTGCTTCGGGGACAGGGAGCATGTGTATCTGTATTATACTTTAGACATGTATAGAGTTCCGATACAACGCAGCCCCAAACTCCTGGGTACCTAGTTATTGCTTGGTGAACAGAGGCATCAGGTGAAAGGCAACGTGCCCAACCATTCCTGTCCCGCCCGGGAATCGAAACCAGGATCCCTGATTGTGAGTCGAGAACGAAGCCACCGTTCTACCGAGATCCATATAAGATATCGTACCCAGGAAGAGAAATAACGTATCAGATGCAGGGGTAATTTACGAATCATTTACCTGAATTTACGTGCTCCGTGCGATAAATAGCGTACGCCAAGACAAGTCTCGCTCATTTGCACGTACGGCGAGACAGGCTTGGGGGCTGCCCCTGTACGTAGGGCCGGCGAGACAGGCTTGGGGGCTGCCCCTGTACGTAGGGCCGGCGAGACAGGCTTGGGGGCAGCCCCTGTACGTAGGGCCGGCGAGACAGGCTTGGGAGGGAGGGGCTGGGCCAGCCCCCTGACGCGTCAACTGCCGCATGTGGTCGAGTTTAAAGAGAAAGGTGAAAGTGCTTTGACGATTTCTTGTTTGTGAAGAGGACCTTCAGTGAATGTTTATTTGATTATTGCTACATTAACGTTTGTTCGTGGGAACTAATGTTTGTAGAGTGCATTTGAATCACGTGGGTAAGTGTTTGTATCACGTAGTTAAGTGTTTGAATTACATGGAGGGGAACAGCTTGTATAATGGTCCTTCATGTACAGCTGATTGCTTCCCAGATCTCCTGTTAGCTGGGGGTGGGGGGGGGGGGTTATCTCAACAACCAATCTTCCTCAGTCTTAAGATGATACAACGATCCCCCCCCCCCTGGTATGTGGGAGCGTCTCGACCCACCAATCACCTCGTTCCCGACCTCTGTACATTGTTAAGGGGACACCTCCGTCAGTAAGGTGTAACGAGAGGAGTAATTCGACTTTGAAATATATGTACACACATTGTTTACTGTTTTTTTTTTACTATCCAGAGGTGTCAGAAGTAATCGCGGTGCCAGAAGTAATCGCGGTGCCAGAAGTAATCGCGGTGCCAGAAGTAATCGCGGTGCCAGAAGTAATCATGGTGTCAAAAGTTATCACAGCACCAAAAAGTAATCACAAGACCTAATTACAGATTTTTTGTAAATAAAAACCTAATTATAGATTTATTGCAAATAAAAACCTAATTATAGGTTTTGTAAATAAGACCGAGATATAGTTTTTTTCTGCAAATAAAGCACTTGTTTTCTAGTAAATTATGCATAATTATAAGTCTCCAAATGGAACCATTCAAGGGTTAACCAGACTATTAGGCTTACCAGGAGGCCTGGTCGACCATTAAGCGTAATATTAAACTTACTGTTAAGCTTACCATAAGCTTACAACCCCGGAGAGGACGAAAAGTAGAATTCTGTTACGTGGATTATGGTAAGGAAGATTGTATTACTGGAGCCGGAGCTGGAGGGGGGGGGGGCGTCTGAGGAGACACGCCTGAGCTAGCATCAACAGTTTAGTGGAACAATGCGAGAGAATATTGTGTCACAATGTAATTGTGAACGGTTGAAACATATTGCAGCAATATTTTGTGTGTTCTGAAGGTTTATGCTTGCGCCCGCCCGCACGCACGCACGCACGCACGCACACACACACACACACACACACACACACACACACACACACACATCTCAGGTATGAAAGAGAAATAGGCCACGAGTCTTGCATTAGACGACAACGACTAGAAAAGCAGGGGTCCAAGAGCTAAAGCTCGATCTTGCTAGCATTATATAATACATCAGGTACAAATAGATGAGTACACACACAATGATGCAAAAGAAAAGACTAATTTGCTGATGCAAAAATTACGAGAAGAATCAAGACAGATTAATATAGACAGGGACTACTAGAAGACCTGGACAAATTGGAGGAATGGTCTAGAAAAGGGCTGCTAAAGTTTAACTCAGCTAAGTGTAAAGTAATGAAACTAGGTGAAGAGAGCAGATGGATGAACACAAGATACCCCTCTGAGAAGTTAAATACTGCAAGTCAAGTAGAGAGAAAGATCTGGGGTTTGATATCACACCGAACCTGTCCCCAGAAGCCCACATCAAAATGATATCATCAGCGGCATATGCTAGATTGGCCAACATAAGAACTGACTTTTGAAACTTGTGTAAAAAATCATTTAGAACCTTGTATGCCATATATGTCAGACCAATCCTGGAGTATACAGCTCCAGCCTGGAGTCTATACCTTGTTAAATACAAGACAAAGTTAGAGAATACGAACAAGGGGACACAGGTGGGAACTTTGTTCTCAAATGAGCTACAGAGACATTAGGAAGAATTTTGTCAGTATCAAAATAGTTAACAAATGGAATACATTAGGAAGTGATGTTGTGGAGGCTGACTTCATACACAGTTTCAAAAGTAGATATGATAGTCCAATTGACTCGAGAACCTGTACACCAATATATTGACAGTTGAGAGGCGGGACCAAAGAGCCGAAGCTCAACCCCCGCAAGCACAACTAGGGGAGTACACACACCTCTCCGTCTTTCTCTTCAAGTGGCCGTCTCCGTTACATAGTGTAGTTGTATATTGCTTTCCGGGTTACTGAACGAGGCGTCGGGGGGACCAGACTGGCTTGGTGTGAGTGATGATGATAGCCCATAATATGGGAGTCGAGATAACGTGAAGCCTTTGACTGTGGGTTTCTTGTGGGTGAACGTGTCGTTTATTATAGACGAGTGTGTTGTAACTATTTCTGTAGTTTGTGATTAATCTTAAACGAACTTACGGTTTCTGTTGCCTTCGTGAATTATTTCGTCGATGCCTAATGTTATCTTCCCCGGTTATAATTTATTTCCACTCTACTCAAATTTGAGGGACCGGGGTTCAGTTCCCGGGCAGGACAGAAATGGTTGGGCACGATTTCAGTCACCCGTGTGTGTACGTGTACTCACCTAGTTGTACTCACCTAGTTGTGTTTGCGGGGGTTGAGCTCTGGCTCTTTGGTCCCGCCTCTCAACCGTCAATCAACAGGTGTACAGATTCCTGAGCCTATCGGGCTCTGTCATATCTACACTTGAAACTGTGTATGGAGTCAGCCTCCACCACATCACCCCCTAATGCATTCCATTTGTCAACCACTCTGACACTAAAAAAGTTCTTTCTAATATCTCTGTGGCTCATTTGGGCACTCAGTTTCCACCTGTGTCCCCTTGTGCGTGTTCCCCTTGTGTTAAATAGACTGTCTTTATCTACCCTATCAATCCCCTTCAGAATCTTGAATGTGGTGATCATGTCCCCCCTAACTCTTCTGTCTTCCAGCGAAGTGAGGTTTAATTCCCGTAGTCTCTCCTCGTAGCTCATACCTCTCAGCTCGGGTACTAGTCTGGTGGCAAACCTTTGAACCTTTTCCAGTTTAGTCTTATCCTTGACTAGATATGGACTCCATGCTGGGGCTGCATACTCCAGGATTGGCCTGACATATGTGGTATACAAAGTTCTGAATGATTCTTTACACAAGTTTCTGAATGCCGTTCGTATGTTGGCCAGCCTGGCATATGCCGCTGATGTTATCCGCTTGATATGTGCTGCAGGAGACAGGTCTGGCGTGATATCAACCCCCAAGTCTTTTTCCTTCTCTGACTCCTGAAGAATTTCCTCTCCCAGATGATACCTTGTATCTGGCCTCCTGCTCCCTACACCTATCTTCATTACATTACATTTGGTTGGGTTAAACTCTAACAACCATTTGTTCGACCATTCCTTCAGCTTGTCTAGGTCTTCTTGAAGCCTCAAACAGTCCTCTTCTGTTTTAATCCTTCTCATAATTTTAGCATCGTCCGCAAACATTGAGAGAAATGAATCGATACCCTCCGGGAGATCATTTACATATATCAGAAACAAGATAGGACCGAGTACAGAGCCCTGTGGGACTCCACTGGTGACTTCACGCCAATCGGAGGTCTCACCCCTCACCGTAACTCTCTGCTTCCTATTGCTTAGATACTCCCTTATCCACTGGAGCACCTTACCAGCTACACCTGCCTGTCTCTCCAGCTTATGTACCAGCCTCTTATGCGGTACTGTGTCAAAGGCTTTCCGACAATCCAAGAAAATGCAGTCCGCCCAGCCCTCTCTTTCTTGCTTAATCTGTGTCACCTGATCGTAGAATTCTATCAAGCCTGTAAGGCAAGATTTACCCTCCCTGAATCCATGTTGGCGATTTGTCACGAAGTCCCTTCTCTCCAGATGTGTTACCAGGTTTTTTCTCACGATCTTCTCCATCACCTTGCATGGTATACAAGTCAAGGACACTGGCCTGTAGTTCAGTGCCTCTTGTCTGTCGCCCTTTTTGTATATTGGGACCACATTCGCCGTCTTCCATATTTCTGGTAGGTCTCCCGTCTCTAGTGATTTACTATACACTATGGAGAGTGGCAAGCAAAGTGCCTCTGCACACTCTTTCAGTACCCATGGTTTCAGTACCCATGTGTTCACCTAGTTGGGTTTGCGGGGGTTGAGCTCTGCTCATTCGGCCCGTCTCTCAACTGTCGATTAATCAACTGTTACTAACTACTAGTGTGTGTGTGTGTGTGTGTGTGTGTGTGTGTGTGTGTGTGTGTGTGTGTGTGTGTGTGTGTGTGTGTGTGTGCGCGCGCGCGTTAGGAACTAATAATTTCTTTGCTTTACTAATACTGTACATGAATGCGATATAGCAACAATGTTGTTGTTTACTGACTGTCTTGAGTACACTGTGGTTTACCATTTCCTTCACGTTACTCAGTACCTACTGGCTTAAATACTGAGATCAAGAAAACACCTGTTTTGGTTTCTGTTAATACCGTTACAAGTTGTTCATGACCAGTAACGGAGTGCCTGGTCCACACATGTCCGGTATGGCTGGACGCTGAAGCCGTCTACTGGCCCAGCAATATTGTCTAGAACAAGAGAGATTGTATATCATTTTACAAATGTCAGTACTTGCTGCAAATTGCTGTTAATTACCAACTGGATTCGCTTGTATATTGGCCATACTGAAGTGATATTTGCTTATGTGCTCAAAATGCAGTAGATGCTTAATGTGCAATAGTGCAATAAGCACTCAGAATATAACGCGCTCAACTTGAAAAAAAGTTAATCAAAATGTAACAGATGCTAAGAATGCAGCAGATGTTCAAATTGCAAAAATGGGGTAAAAATGCAACCGGTAGCTGCAACTGGCAGCTTAGCGGCCCAAGGGCTTGAACCCAACATGTCCACAGCTTGTGTTTCAGAGTACTGCAGCTTTTGACAATTTTGCTGGGAAAGCTACGCACGTTTTCCAGTAACACAAGCTTTCTAAAACGCCGTCCAACTCTTAAGACATGAAGGTTGTGAATTATTGCTTCCTCAACGTGATCAAGTCTGATTAAGGCCTTTTGCACCCTCTGTATGATTATTTGCTACTACTCGAAGGATGAATATGGGGTGCACAATACACTACCACTAGCAGGAGAGTATGGGGTGCACAATAATGTAGCCACCTCCGGCTGCAACAATCAAACCATTGCCCTGCTATAACCCTTGTGTAGCGGAGAGAGCGTGCGGGACCAGCCAGAGTGACACAGACATACATACAAATAGATACATTAGCAGAAAAAGAAAGCTTAGTATAGGCTTGCAGTATCCTCCTTCATCTGCAGGCGTTTACTGTACATTGGGCATGACTAGCATGTACAGGCGGATGGAGCTAGCACGAGCGGGGCGGGTGGAGCGAACGCCAGCGGGGCGAGTGGAGCCAACGCCAGCGGGGGCGGGTGGAGCGAACGCCAGCGGGGGCGGGTGGAGCGAACGCCAGCGGGGGCGGGTGGAGCGAACACGAGCGGGGGCAGGGTGGAGCTAACGCCAGCGGGGCGGTTGGAGCGAACACGAGCGGGGCGGGTGGAGCGAACAGGAGCAGACGAGTATGCAGTGCCCTTGGAAACAGCTGCCAGTGGCGGGACAGTATGGACAAGCATTGCACCTGTCGGCCAAGTTTGCGGTTGACTGGAGGATAATTATGACCCTCCTCTCAGACATAATAGTGATCTCAACACCGCGTGCCTGGGGTCAACAGCCGTCATTTTCATTTTATAGAAAGCTTTTAACTGCCCCGGTATGAAGTTGTCTGCCTGTAACTTCTCTTTATGTACACACACAGATAAATACACAACAGTATATGTATCGGCAGTTATTTTAAAGGCCAGTAGATTTCTATATATTTCATAAATACAATTTACTTAATGTTTTGATGTAAAACTTATCACACCCGATATTATGAGCAAAGGCTCATAATATCTGTGATCAGACGATTATAATGGGAATGTTGGTATTGGGGAAGGGAGAGAGAGTTAGTGTATTAGATTATATATAAGAATTCTTAAATTCTTGTAAATAGCCATTAGCACGCATAGCGTTTCGGGCAGGTTCTTAATCCTAATTTTTCCCTGGGATACGACCCACCAAACTGTCTAACAGGTACCCCATTCACTGCTGGGTGAACAGAGGCTACAGTTAAGGATTGGTGCCTAGTCAATTCTCAGTGACCAGGATCCGAACCAAAGCCAAATCACTCGCAAAGCGCTTGGAGAGTGTTTTACCACAGGGCCACCAAATTACAGCCCCGTTCCTGTGCCAGGCGAGTCCACTACAGGCTCACCATAGCCCGTGCTACTTGGAACTTTTTGTTCCCAGTAGCTGAATCTAAAACAACAAAAAACTGCTCCACGGGGACTTAATCTTCGGAGGATTAATCGTGATTTTTGGGTATTAAAGGTGGCCAACTGTTCGTCTTTCCTTGTGCAGTGAATGAAACTAATAACATCATATAGTTTTGTAAACTAAACAGTACTTATGTAATAATAATCCTACTAAAATAATTGCAAAACGAAATATAATAGAAAACGCAAAAGAAAGAACAAGAGGAAATATAGAAAACGCTTTATAGAAATGCGTTTCTAAAACGAAATATAGAAAGTGTGGTCTTGCCCGAAACTGCACGTATTAATGGCTTCAGGCATTGTATGTACTAGCTCTATCTTTTAATCTGACATTATGTTTGTAACTAATTTCAATGTATGTACCTTTATCTGAATAAATATCTTATTTAGAAATAAGAACCAAGAGGAAATATAGAAAACGCGGAAGTAAGAACAAGATGAAATATATAGGAAGGTAAAAGAAAGAATGTGAAGAAATATATAACAAAAAATACTCTGTGGTGTAAACTGGAGAGGAAGCTTGGTAATGCAGGAAGTGATAGCGTGGAGGCGGGCGCTGGTATGACGCTGCAGGAACAAAATATGTGCTCGTAGTGTCTTCCTCTTGGGGTTTGTTTACACCTTCTGTTGCTCGGGCAACGGTGACGCCGCGGCGGGGGAAGTGGAGTCGCGGGGGTCAGAGGACGATATTCCTGTACCTCCTCCGGGTTAATTTGCCGCTAAAATATATCATTAAATCCACCCCTTCACTCCCCCCAACCTCCATCTAGTTTGTTTTAGAGAGTATGTAATAGAGCTTTTTATCAATATACATGACAGGGCATAACTAGCCGATCTCTCACGGTATTCAAGAGAGAGCTTGATATAACACAACCAAAGAATATCTGATCAACCAAGCTTTGATTTATACGTCAGAGTGCGAGTAGCGGCGTCTAACAATCTGGTTGACCACACTACCAACCAGGAGTCGTGGTCAGAGACCCGGCCCACAGGGACATTGAAACCCGATATCAGCAAAAGTTAAAAAAAAAAAAAAGTTCAATAAGTTCAAAAGGTAAGCAGCTGTTGTGGTTTGCATCATTGGGAAGGCGAGGACTTGGTCTTGGGAAGCCTCCCTGAGCCCAACATCAAGGAGATACCAGTATCTGAACCAATTCAAGCCACAGGTTAATACTGAGACAATCCCCCCCCTTTCAGAATAACTAGTGTTTGAGGTTTACTTTAGTATCCCCTGTTCCCCAGTCTCAACCCCCCCCCCCCAGCCGTTAGGTATACAGGAATACTGTACACATGATTACGGTTTACCAGAAGTAAATTCTGGACAAAATTAGATGTTTTCCACACGTGAACTCTGCGTGTATGTTGGGTGGAGGGGGGGGATTGTGGGGGAAGGGTTGATTGTTAAGTAACGGGGCGGGAAGATTGAAGGAACAGTACACAGGTACACGAGCGGTCCACTTTGTGTGGGACCTGGTCCAGTGGTGGTCCCATAGTGTGCGGACCACCCGACGGTCGGGCGGAGGAGTACATGACGACTGAATGAAGTAATTAACGCAGATTTATCATCAATTTACGTTAGTAAGGGATGGTTACTACTCAGCGTATAGTTATTTACAATGTATTATATATTTGCTATAGACTAATAGAAGCTGTCTGATTCATATAGGCTAGTAGGCCTTCGGACCTATATTGCTTCATGCTTGCTGTCTGCTTATACACTGTGGTGAAGCAGCGTACAGGGGCGATGCGTAGCCCCCGAGCAGCAGCGTACAGGGACTCCGTTACCCTTGCCCCTGAAGCCCTTGGGGCGCGGGGCTGACGTGTGAGTAAGGAGGACCATCTGCTGGGGTCAACACTCCCTCCTCCTCCTCTTGTGTCCTCTTCCTTCCCTCCCTTGTTCTCTACTTCATTCGCCTTCTTATGTGCCTCCTGTGTTTACTTTTCAAGCTCATTTTCCTCCTGAATTTCTTAATTCCTCTTCCTTCTTCTGATCCTGCTTCTACTACTGCTCTTCGTGTTCCTCCTGCTTTATTCACTTCTCCCTCCACCACTATGAAAAGCTAGTAAACAGATTACTAGTGGATGAACATGGACGAACAGTTAATGATTGGTGGCCTAAACGTTCCAATTCCCAGCCCAGGAACCGTGGACGCCAACACTTGCGACGGAACTGGTGATGGCCTTCGCTAGTGGTGGTGTTAGGCAGCTGGTGATGGTAGCAGCTGGTGGTGTTCGCTAGTGGTGGCGTTCGCCAGTTGTGGTGGTAGCTGGGGTGGTGTGGGGTACAGGAGTGCGTCCCGTCATGCCTCGCGGGTAGTGGGTACTCCCGAGCCCTGGCCTGTTTGCTCTCTCACCAGTCCGCTATAGTCGCCTCCTCTGGCCAGGAGTGCTGTCGTGGTGTCGTGGTGTGGGGCAGGTGTATGGCGAGGTGAAGAGAGGGTGTGACGTAGGAGATGACGTGGATATGTTGGGATTTAATGTTAGGGGTCTGACTTTGGAGGTGCGTAGCGTAATGGCGCTTCGGTGTATTATACACGACTTTCGTATCGGTAGGATTGGGTTACGAACGATCTCTTTTAGTAAGTGTGTGTGCGCGCCACATCGCCATGTACCGTAGTGTCTGATTCACTTCTATAGACTTTGAATACAAAATCATAAGACTTCTAGAGAGCCGTATGTGAGAACTCCCACTCTCAAGAGAGACGGTCGTGCTTCATGCTGGTCGGCGTTCAATCCCTGACCTGTCAAAGTGGTTGGGTACCTATTCCTCACCCCACCCCCCTTCCCATCCCAAATCCTTATCCTGACCCTTTCCCAGTGCTATACAGTCGTCTTGGCGCTTTCCCATGATAATTCCCCCCTCTCAAAGTATCTTAAGTGAAGTGAGAAAAAAAGAATTGAATAAAACAAAACAGTGAAAGAAAGCTTCTTAAGAAACCTAACAAGTTAGTACTTAAAATAATTCAAGTTCATGTATCACGGAACTTTATCACCAGGAAGGTCTAACACAGAAAAAGTTTTATGAGAAAATATTTGAGGCAATGTGTGTGGAGTCATCTTTCATCCAGGGTTCCCCCAGACGCCAGTTCGATCCCACTTCAGTGATAGTCTCAAAGATTGTTCGCGTTATTGAGATATTGTGCACATATATACGTTTTGGAATAACAAAGTGAACAGAAAACTATATCAACGTGTTGTTCTTGTGAGAAAATAAGATGGTAATGATGCTGGTGGAGTGATAACAGGTGTGGAGGGTCGGGCACGCCACAGGTGTGTAGGGTCGAATGAGGGCACGCCACAGGTGTGGAGGGTCGAGGACGGGCACACCACACGTGTGGAGGGTCGAGTGAGGGCACGCCACAGGTGTGGAGGGTCGGGCACGCCACACGTGTGGAGGGTCGAGGGCGGGCACGCCACAGGTGTGGAGGGTCGACTGAGGGCACACCACGCGTGTGGAGGGTCGAGTGAGGGCACGCCACAGGTGTGGAGGGTCGAGTGAGGGCACGCCACAGGTGTGGAGGGTCGAGTGAATGACGCGGATGTGAATCGGTAGCAAAATTTCCCGCAATATTTATTATTTGTATTTAGTACAGTCGGGTTCGTTCTTGACTCGCAATCTGGAATTCCGGTTCGAATCCGGGCGGAACAGAAATGGTTAGGTGCGTTTCCTATTACCTAATGCACCTGTTCACCTAGCAGTCAATAGGTACCCAGGTCTTGGTCAACAGTTGTGGGGTTGCATCCTTTCAGTAATTCAGCCTTTTTTTTTGGGGGGGGGGACCTCGATAAAAGCCTAATATATATATATATATATATATATATATATATATATATATATATATATATAATATATATATAATATATATATATATAATATATATGTACACTGGCTGTCTGTCCCCAGACACATGTTATTAATGTGTATAGATAACAGATTGAGAGAGAGAGAGAGAGAGAGAGAGAGAGAGAGAGCGCCTTTAGATCCACACGTCCAGTCAGGCAAAACATCTTCAAATCATGAAAACCAAATTTGTCCATATTTAGAGACCGTTCACTCACGGCTACTAAGCAGTTGTGGGAAAATGGGGGGTGGAAATAGGCGTGAGAGTGTACCTTAAGTCACTGGCCTGTGCTGGAGGGTGTGTGGAGTGGCAGCCTCATGGAGTCAACAGTGGTGCGAGGCTTCCCACCACTGTAAGGGACTAGTTAGTAACGGCCAGTCCTCGTCATGGCTGCCACACTCCATATGTTGTCCCCTTTCCATATTATCTCCTCTCTCCCTTCCCATAAGCTCCCCTATCTGCTCGTTCTCGATCTTTTTCTCCTCATTATCTCGTTCTTATTATCCCCTCTTTCCAGTATCTCCTCTCCTCATTATTTCTTTGGTTAGATGTATTACGATGATGAGGGCGTGTTCTGTGTCGTGTGAGAGATCTGGTTGATTGGAGAGGGAAGCTAGTTTGGAGGAAGGCTAGTTTGGAGGGAGCCTAGTTTGGAGGGAGGGTAGATTAGAGAGAGGGTTAAACAAAAACGGCGAAAAGTCTTTAAAACCGTTAAATATGTTAGGATATTTTAAATTTAAACCCAATTCTTGAATCAAGGAAATTGAATTAGGATATAGTTGTAACCAAATAAAACAGTAAATGCAAGTGAAGTAATTCACCAAGGGGGCAACAACAACAGCATCAAACACCCACAGGGCCCAACAGCCGTTGTAACAGCCGCTAGCCACATTTGCAACCTCCTGCCAACCGGTTCTGTACAGGAATTGTCCCCAGGGAAGCGAACGGTAATAACCACATCCATTAAGCCGAGCCAGGGGACTGTTAACGGGGGTAGAAGACTATACCTGATATAGATGGATACAAAATAAAATAGAATATTGCTATTTTAGAAACTTGCAAACGAACATTTAAAACCCATATACCATCGACACACGGAAGCGAAGGCGGTCGGGCAAGACAAGAAACAGTTAGCCCAACAGGAGAGGAATGGGAAGGGAGAGATAAAGACAGGTGGAGGTGAATTAGGAAGGAATGAAGGGGGAGAGAAGAGTGTGGAAGAGGATGAAGTTCAAGGAATATTGGAGGATCGTCTTGTACCTGCCACCTCAGCAGACGCAGCAGACGCAGCAGCCGCAGCAGACCAGCAGGAGCCACATCAAGGTCAAAAAGCGGTGAGTCTCCCCTAGAAAGGGGGTTAGGATGTGGTCTGTGCTATTTGCGATTTAAAAGGTTTAAGAGCTCTATTACGGGCTATTCATGCCCGTGCCACCTCTTGGGTGGCTTGATCTTCATCAATCAAGAGCTCTAGCGCTTCGGCTCCGCCAACTGGCACCCTGTATCTGCCTCTTGTCTCCTCTGGTTACTCCCGCTTGCTTGTGTTTGTGGTAATAATTTATGTGGAAATGTCTCATTACTCGTGTTTTAGTTGTATAAACTGCTGTATTTTGTGCTGAATTATGTTTAAGTATTTACTTCTGCTTATGTCTGTCGTGTATTATACTGTATAACATACAGTATGACTTAACAAGTATTACACGGTATGTAAAGTATTATACCGAATAGCATGTATTACACTGTATACCATATATTATACTGTATACCATGTATTACACTGTACCATGTATTACACTGTATAACCACCACCAGAAACCTGTGCTGGAACAGCCGGAATTAGGAATATATGGAATTTTATCCCGGAGTGGAGCCCCTCGCCTGTTCCCACGACCTGTCCTCAGGCCAGGCGGCCGCCCGACCCGAAGACGCAGTCGGCAAACCTACAGTTTTCAAAATTTGAATTTTCTCTAGTAAAAGTTAATATTAACACATATTAGAATGTGGTGTATAATTAGGCTTAACTTAGCTCAGGTGGTTAGGTTCTGTTGATAGTTATTGGTATTCAATAACCTTCCTGTTCCTGAACGCTCTCAGAACTGCTGCGCTGCGTCACACATTGCGTCACGAACACAACCTATGAGTATTTGCGTGCGGGTGCGCGCGCCGGTGTGTATTAATGTGTGTGTGAGTGCGCACGCCCTCTGGCTGGTGTGCACTCCGGCTTGTGTTGTACAGAAACGGATTACCGTGAATTGCACATAATCTGGAACATGAGTGAAGCGAATTTGATTGTTTTTCTCCTTCGTTGACTCGCAAAGACCACTAACACCTCGCCAGTCATCTTTAGCGAGTCTCCAGCTCCCTTGACACAGTTAGTCATCGTCGTGGTTAGGTCGTTTATGGAGATTCACGCGCACGTCCTAGGCTTCTGTTGACAGGCATTACAAAGACGCTCTGCTGGCGAGATGTTTTACAAGCTAAATATATTTATAATCTTCCTTTGTAATATATCGACTCTTCCTTGAAATATATTTACAATCTGAGCCATTGTCATCTTCCTCCGGGAAATTATTTCTGCGTGAAGTCCAGAAAAATAATTGGCCAATGAGCGGCTACCTCCACAAAGGCCAAGTTTTTATTCAAGTTTTTGTTCTATTTACCTCTCAGAAATGTTATTTTATGATCGTTAAAGTTAACGAAAAAAGCCTCTCGAAGATTTAAACAAAAATGGGAAGGTTATTGTAAGTTTTTTCAGTCCATATGTGTGCCCGTACTCACCTAGATGTAATTACCTAAGTGGATGAGAGCTACGCTCGCGGTGTCCCGTCTTCCCAGTACTCTTTGTTGTGTAAAGCTTTGAAACTACTGACGGTTTTGGCTTCCACCACCTTCTCATTTAAGTGAGAACGTACTTGCAGTTCACTTATGTGCTTGCAGGGTTGAGCTAGGCTCCTGGCCCCGCCTTCCGAACGTTCTTAGATAATGCAATGACTCATTTCTCACGCTTCTATCATATTTACATTTACAATTTTGAATCGAATTATCTTCAACGACTTCTGCATCTAACCTGTTCCATTTATTGACAAATCTGACACTGAAACTGTATAGTGAAAAAATAGTGTTACAGTGAAAATTTCATTTACACGAGTGCGTAAATTAGTACACGTGTATAAATGAATGCATATTAACTGACCTTGCCACACCATGTCTGCGTATTGTCTTCAAAGTGAAGGTTAATCTTGAAGTCAGCAAGAACTTAGACCTCGCCACATCCGGTCTGTAACAACCCTGTTAAGTTACTGAGGCAGGCTCGCTGGCTCCGACCCGTCCTCGACTCAGTCCATTACATCCAGCGGTCGACCCCACAGACGCATTCATAAAGTTTTGCATGGTGTTCCGTCAAAACTGGAATTTTCTCAAATATAAATTAATATTATAATATATTATCATATTGTGCATAGGTTAGGTTAGCTGTTTAGGTTCTGTTGGCGATTTTTTTTATTGATATATACAAGAATCGTTTAACAACCAGGTACCCATTTTACTATTGAGTTAAACAGAGGCTACAGTTAAGGATTTGCGCCCAGTAAATCCTCCCCCCCCCAGCCTGGATACGAACCCAAGACAAAGCGCTCGCGGGACGCCAGGCGAGTGTCTTAACCACTACACTACGGGGGGCTGCTATTTGTATGTGTAGTACGTGGGCAACCCGTCCTCGACTCAAGTCCATTACCTTCAGAGGTCAACCCACAGACGCATTCATAAATTTTAACATGCTAATCATTCAAAACGGGAATTTTCTCAGGTATAAATTAATATTATAATGTATTGGCATATTGTGTATATATAGGCATAGGATAGGTTAGGTCAGGTGTTTAGGTTCTGTTGGCGATTATTTGTATTTGTAGTACGTGGGTGAAGCATTTATAGCGTTGCGATTCGAACAAAATTCGTCAGTGAAGCACTTGTTCCGGATATGTTCGAACGTCAGCAGCTGTGAGTCGTGTGTAAACCGCTTTTCATTCATAAACAGGGGGTTTGGCGGGTGGATGGAATCACTTTTGAATCTTTGTTTGGAGGACGGGCTGATTTATAGCGTTGTGATTCGAACAAAATTCGTCAGTGAAGCACTTGATCCGGATATGTTCGAACGTCAGCAGTTGTGAGTCGTGTGTAAACCGTTTTTCATTCATAAACAGGGGGTTTGGCGGGTGCATGGAATCACTTTTGGATCATTGTTTGGAGGACGGGCGTGGGTGAAGGAATTACAGCGTTGTGGTTCGAACAAAATTGGTCTGTGAAGCACTTGTTCCGAAGTGTTCGAACGTCAGCAGTTGTGAATCATGCAGTCCATCTTCCAAACAAAGTCCCAAAAGTGATTACATGCACCCACCAAACCCGCTGTTTACGAATGAAAACGGTTTACACACGACTCACAACTGATTTCGTTCGAACACTTCGGGAACAAGTGCTTCACTGACGAATTTTGTTCGAACCACAACGCTATAAATGCTTCACCCACGTACTACAAATGATCGCTAACAGAACCTAAACACCTAACCTAACATAACCTATGCCTATATTTGCACAATATGCTAACATATTATAATATTAATTTATATTTGAGAAAATTCCAGTTTTGAATGAACAGCATGTAAAAATTTATGAATGCGTCTGTGAGGTCGACCCCCAACCCGTTCTCACTGTTTAAAGCAGCGGCCGTCCTCCGCAGACGCATTCATCAATTTTAACATACTGTGTATTAAAAATTGGTTTGTTCTCATATATAAATTAATATTCTTATACATAAAAATTTTATGTATAGTTTGGCGTAGGTTAGGTTAGGTGTTTAGGTTCTGTTGGTAATTATTTGTATTTATAAGTTCGTGGGTGAAGCATTTATAGAATTGTGGTTCGAACAGAGGACGTGAGCAAAGCACTTGTTCCGGAAGCGTTCGGACGTCATCAGTTGTGAGTCGTGTGTAAACCGCTTTTGATTCATTAACAGGGGGTTTGGCGGCTGGATTAAAGAGCTTTGATCTTTGTATGCGAGAACTGGTTGCGACCCCTGGATGTAATGGACTTGATTCGAGGACGGGTTGGAGTCGTGTGTGAACCGTTTTTTATTCATAAACAGGGGGTTTGGCAGATGCATGGAATCACTTTTGGGGTCTATGTTTGGAGGACGGGCTGCTGGCTCTGTTAACGTCTGGTCTGGCTTTACTGTGGCTTCACGAACCTTTGTGGTGGTGGTGACCCTTTATGTGGTGGTCATTGATTAAAAACTTGAGAGAGTAAAAAGCTGTACAGCAAGAATGGTGTTCACAGAGGTAACGCCACGTGGTGCAGGGAAGGTAGGCCTAGTGACTAACAGGAGACGTAAGGAAGAGTGTCCCTGGTGTTGTCAACACGTGAGGAGGATGGGGTGTTAACTCCACACAGCGTCAGGCAGAAGGGTTTTGGGGCTCAGGAGCTGAAAATTTACCCTGCAGGGACTGATAGATAATACGTTTAAGATCTTGGATTCATCTTCACTGTTCTTTCTAAGTTTCTTTCTTCCTCTCTTCCTCCTCCTCCATCCTCTCCCTCTCCTCCTCCTCTCCTGCCTCCTCTCCGCTCGTCATGGTTCGCGGCCTTCCCCGTTAAGTCACAGCCTACAATCTCACCAGACTCACGCCTTGTACTCGCCTAGTTGTGCTTGCGGGGGTTGAGTTTCGACTCTTTGGTCCCGCCTCTCAACTGTCAATCAACTGGTGTACAGGTTCCTGAGCCTACTGGGCTCTATCATATCTACATTTGAAACTGTGTATGGAGTCAGCCTCCACCACATCATTGCCTAATACATTCCATTCGTTAACTACTCTGACACTGAAAAAGTTCTTTCTAACGTCCCTGTGGCTCATTTGGGTACGTGAGGTTTAGCTCCCTTAGCCTTTCCTCGTAGCTCATACCTCTCAGTTCCGGGACCAGTCTGGTGGCATACCTCTGAATCTGAATCTTCTCTAACTTTTACTTGTATTTAAGTAGGTTTGGACTCCAGGCTGGAGCTGCATACTCCAGGATTGGTCTGACATAAGTGGTATATAAAGACAGTTCTTATATTGGCCAATCTAGCATATGCCGCTGATGATATCCTTTTGATGTGGGTTCTGGGGACAGGTTCGGTGTGATATCAACCCCAAGGTCTCTCTCTATTTGACTCTTGCAGGATTTCACCTCCCAGATGGTACCTTGTGTTCAGCCTCCTGCTCCCTTCGCCTAATTTCATTACGTTACACTTTCCTGAAGTGAACTGAGTAGCCATTTTCCAGACCATTCCTCCAGTTTGTCCAGATCGTCTTGTAGTCTCTGTCTATCATCACCTGTCTTGATTCTTCTCATAATTTTTGCATCAGCAAATACATATGTATTGTGTACATTCACCTAGTTGTGCTTGCGGGGGTTGAACTCTGGCTCTTTCGGCCCGCCTCTCAACTGTCAATCAACTTTTTTTTTACACACACACACACACACACACACACACACACACACACACACACACACACACACACACACACACACACACACACACACACACACACACACACACACACACACACACACACACACACACACACACACACACACACACACACACACACACACAGATGACGTAGCCATTCTCCAGGTTATATATTTTTTATATAATTACATATGAAAGAACGTATCATTGGGAAGAACACGGTTTAAAATTATGTAATTGCATGTCTGAGGACGTGAAGTGTTCTACCGTCACGTTTCAAAGTCCACTGACTCTCTCTCTCTAGCTGTAATAATAACAAAAAAGTTGTAATATAAGGATGAGCAGCATCACCGCTGTGTCTCCTGCACCAGCAGTGTTCTCCACTCCATCTGTACTCTCCCCCCCCCCCTCATCACTCCTTCTTGTGGAATTTTCCCGCCTTAACTGGTCACTTCCGTCTTCCTGGGAAGTATAATTAGCGCGGTTTGGTGCGGGGTTGGCGCTTTAATTGTTGACAGTTGTGGAACAACGATTTGTAATGTTCTCTTGGACGTTACCAAGAATGTTTTATTTGGCGTAATTGTTAATTTTCATTCTATATTCCCTCACTAGGTGTTGGCTAATTGTGCAGGATAGTATCCATGTGCACGCTATAAACAACTTTTCCCTAACCAGGAATCTCACACACACACACACACACACACACACACACACACACACACACACACACACACACACACACACACACACACACACACACACACACACACACATACATTATTAGGAAGTGACGTGGTGGAGGCTGACTCCATACACAGTTTCAAGTGTAGATATGATAGAGCCCAGTAGGCTCAGGAACCTGTACACCTGTTGATTGACGGTTGAGAGGCGGGATCAAAGAGCCAGAGCTCAACCCCCGCAAGCACAATTAGATGAGTACACACACATACACACGAGGTACGAGTCAACGTGTCTAACCCTCCACATTCCTCCTCCAACAGCGTGGAGGACGAGGTGGAGATGCGGGTGTCTGAGGACGAAGGGGTGGTGGAGGCTGAGGACGCCAACATCCCCGCCCCCCACCTCAGACCGCCCATGTTCAACCCGGAGGACTACGCCCACGCTCTTGCCAAGTACGCCCACATGGCTCACCTCTACATACCTGAGCTGCCCAAGGAGAAGAAGGTAAGGGATAGTTACACACGGAGATAATGACATGAATAAAGGTAAGAGATTGGTTAATATCTATCCCATTATGGATAGCTGTTTCTTAGTTCCTCTCAGATTTAACGGTTAATCTGGTATTCATTTTCTTAGTTCCTCTCAGATTTAACGGTTAATCTGGTATTCATTTTCTTAGTTCCTCTCGGATTTAACGGTTGATCTGGTATTCATTTTGGTAAGAACCAGATAGATTGTAATAGCTAAGAATAAAACAATGAGAAGGGGATTCCGTCATGTTAATTAATATTCCAAGGCTAAGTGTGGCTTGAGGAGGTGTTTACCGTCATGACAGGTGTTGGGCATCTTTGGCTGCTGCCCGCGCTCAAGACCACAACACCTGTCTGAAACACCTGCCAGGTAGTTTGCTAGCATCTTGAATTTACTGTTAGTTCTCCAGCCTCGTGGAGAAGTTCTCGCTATCTTAATTTGAACTTTCTTTGGGATTATGTTTTTGCCAGTAGTAAACTGCAATTTATTTTAAGAAATTTTCCCTACAATTTTCAACGATAACATTCTAGCTTTTGTAGAAGACAGTTAATATTTACAGGATTACCCGAGAGGCAGCCTAGCGCCCAATAATTTTTACTACGGCGCTGTAACAGCCCGTCCTCCTATATAGATCGTAAACAACGTCCCTAGACTGATGTACTCAATTATTTGTACATTATAAGTATATTATTTACATTAGTACAGTTTTACATTATAAGTACAATACTAAATGTACTTATTATTAAATTGGCTGAACCTAACCAAGGCCCCACGAATAGAAAACGGGATATGACGCCAATTTTGTGAGCCACTGTGGTTTTTAGTACAGCAATTTTTAGGATTTATACGTCTAAATGCCATGTACTGTTTGAAAGGCCGGGTTGTGCATGAACCAAATTAGGCCTTCTTCACCTTCCTGAAGTATTATATTTTTGTTATATTAAAAACTTTAAGTTTAATCTGAATAACATATTGATATGATACAACAGTACTATATTTTATGTTTACCAGTCACAAAATGTTCAATCTAATCTGACTAGTTTCGATTAACCGGATACGACATCTCAGTTTACCACTCGGTAAAAATGAACCTTTACCTAACCAGAAACATACTAACCCAATAAACCCACACAACCTATCGAGGCTGATGCATAAAGAAATTTTAGTATTATAATGCCTTATGTTTTACTATGTCGCATTTTAAACGGATTGGTTGATTGAATTACGTGATTTTAAGTTAAAGGACGAGTTGCATAGTAGCTGATATACGATAAATTCTCACCCATAAAATACATCCAAACTCTTAAAGGAATTAACAGGATAGATAAGAACGGGTTATTTAATTTTAATATCGGTGGTACTCGTATAAAGGGACACGGGTGCAAACTGATGAGAACCCAGATGAGCCACATAGACCTTAGAAAGTAGAATGGAATGCACGAGGCTGTGATGTGGTGGAGGCAGACTCCATACACAGTTTCAAATGTAGATATGATAGAGCCCAGTAGGCTCAGGAACATGTGCACCAGTAGATTAACGGTTGAGAGGCGGGACCAAAGAGCAGAAGCTCAACCCACCCACCCCCACAAGCACAGCTTAGATGAGTAAGAAACGGCCCATTCCCCATTTCCTATATTCTTGCATATACTGCTGCAGTAGGAAGCACGAGCGATGTATCGTGTATGAATGTCTCTTGACGGCTCGTGGATGGTTTCAGGGCCGAGGGCGTGACAAGGAGAAGAGTGCGGCACGCGAGGCGCCACCGGAGATGTCAATGAAGCAGTTCAGTTCCCTGCCGGAGTTGCTAAAGCGTCTGCGAGAAGACCTCAAGCTGTCCTACCTCAGGTGGGGTGCCTCTCCCTCAGTGTGGGACCTTTGACAAGCCGCCGGCTTCCTGTTCTCGTCGACGCTACTAGTATTTATTAGCTCTCGTGTAAAGAACACACTAGTAACTTCGAGGAAAGGAAGCCGGCGGCTTGTCAAAGGTTCCCCTCCCCATTTGCCCTGCTCTTTTCCCGTTGGATTTTAAAACTTAACAAAGATTTGGCATTTACGGATAAAGCGGGGTAGACGGTTCCATGGATTTATAACTTTCAGATTCAGATTCAGATTCAGATTCAGATGTTTATTCAGGTAAGGTATATACATACAAGTGATGTTACATTAATGGATTGATATATAGATAGATCTAGTACATACAATGCCTAAAGCCACTATTACGCAATGCGCTTCGGGCAAGAAAACATTAATATCTAGAACTTAATACTAATTGAGCATAAAGAATAAAAGATGTTGAGAACAAATACAAATAAAGATAAAAAAAGGGGGAAACATGACTGAAAAAGCAGCACAAATACAATAGGTTGACAAACAGTGTTGATTAAAAAAAAAAAAAAAAAGAAAATAACAGACATGGGTTGACAATAGAGGAGTGAGGTAGATTACAGGGAATTTATTAGGTAGTGTTTAGTTTTTATCTTAAACTGGTTGAGAGAGGTACAGTCTTTAACATGGTTGGGAAGGTCATTCCACATTCTGGGCCCCTTGATTTGCAGAGCATTTCTAGTTTGATTAAGACGTACTCTAGGAATATCAAAACTGTATTTATTTCTGGTGTGGTGCTCATGGGTTCTGTTACAACCTACTATGAAGCTTTTAAGATCAGGATTGGCATTATAGTTTAGCGTTTTATATATGTATAATACACATGAGAGAATGTGCAGAGACTTAATATCTAACATATTAAGAGATTTGAGTAGGGGTACCGAGTGATGTCTGGGGCCAGAGTTGGATATTGTTCTAATAGCGGCTTTGTGTTGGGTAATTAGAGGACGTAAGTGATTTTGGGTAGTAGAACCCCAAGCACAAATACCATAGTTGAGATAAGGATAGATAAGGGAGTAATAGAGAGTCACCAGGGCAGGGCGTGGTACATAATATCTGATCTTAGAAAGAATGCCCACAGTTTTTGAAACTTTTTTAGATATATTTAGAATGTGTCCCTGGAAATTCAGCTTGTGGTCAATGAGAATGCCAAGGAATTTGCCATCTAATTTGTTACAAATTTGGGTATTGTTTATTTTGAGATTTATAAGACTAGAGGATTTATTGCCAAACAGAATATAGAAGGTTTTGTCAATGTTAAGGGTGAGTTTGTTGGCAGTTAGCCAAAGATGGACTTTATTTAGCTCAGTATTTACTGTGGCATTTAGAGCAAGAGGGTCAGGACTGGAGTAAATGAAGGTTGTGTCGTCAGCAAATAGAATTGGTTTGAGGTGTTGGGAGGCATTTGGAAGGTCATTAATGTAGATGAGAAAGAGGAGAGGGCCAAGTATGCTGCCCTGAGGAACACCAATGTTGATGGGTAGGGTGGGAGAAATTGTATTATTCACAGAAACATATTGGAGCCTGTCAGTAAGGTAGGACTCGAGGTATTGTAGGGAGTGTCCTCTGACTCCATAATGATGTAATTTAAGAAGAAGGTTATGGTGGTTGACAGTATCAAAAGCTTTACGCAGGTCCACAAATAACCCAACAGGGAACTCCTTTTTATCAAGAGCTGTATGAATCGAGTTAAGCATACTAATAAGTGCATCGTTAGTGCTTTTATAAATCTTTTATAAATCTAAATCTTTTATAACTTATAAATCTTATATAAGAGATTTATAACTCTTATATATGTTTTTTATAACTTTTGGTGAAAAAAGTATATCCTGTTCTCAGTCCAACATTGTGGCTTGTTGAGCTTGAAACCGTTACTCCTTGTTTGTGTTACATCTGACCTTTTGAAGAAATTGTCCAGATTAACATCCTCCGAATTGTTCAGTATTTTAAATTAAAAAAAGTAAAAGTAGTAGTCTTAGTCCATCTACTGCTGGCTATGCACTATTCCACTGGCTATTCCGTTTACTTCTGGCTATGTCCACTATAATTTTGTTTGGTCCCTACCAATGACCATGCCACTTTTGATGATGCCCAACCATGTACGTCCAACCATCTGCAGCTTTGTGAAGGAGCTGGTGCGGGATCCACACGACTGGAGTTACGCTGCTACTTGATGTCCTCAAGATGATCCAGCTGGCCCAGACTGACCTTAATGGTGAGTTCCAAGTCTTGATGTCCAGACCCATAATACAGTAGTAATATTGACTTGGCAGAGCTGTGTGACAGCCTGGGAGCTGAGGTTCATAGCTACTCAAGGTTAAGCTGTTTATGAATCATGTTGCCACAAGAGGTGCAAAGTATATGAGAACAATAGTTGGATTATGAAAAGTTGCTAAGAACAGTAAAAATAGGTTTAGATTTTGCATTCCAAGAGTGAATATTGGAGATATTTTTTTGCAATGGGCTGCCTAGGGCTATTGGTGCCAGTTGCCAACTGGACGAATAATCAGAATCTAATGCAAAATAACTGACAACAGGGAACAAGTTCTTATAGACAGAATTAAATGTATGCAAGAGATGAGGTGCACTTCTCCAAGACAGAAGTTATTGCTTTGGCTCTTTAGTAGATATGTGGGGTTTGTTGAGATTTAATTTTAGAACTTGTAGTGTTATGGAAATATATGTGATGATACAAACAATGTGTGCTGGTAGAGGAGAAATTTGTAAGCCTGATAACTGTGTTAGGAAATTGGACAAGGGGCTTTTTGGTAAAAAATTACACTGAAAGAATGTCACTGCTGTAGGGAAATGATGGCATCTATAGTGAGGATTTATGTAACCTATATTATTAGATTCAATTTCAACATATCATTTAATATTTTAACTTGTGTAGATGCTTACATTTACTTTTTTTCATTTCAATACAAGTATATTTTTTTTATTTAACTTTAATTATTCCTGTTTTGAAGCAGTTTGTGCGAGTGGTTAAACACTTACCATAATAATAATAATAGTAATAATAATAATAATAATAATAATAATAAATAATAATAATGTTATTTAAAAAATGTACAGAAGAATATGAATAGTGGTTTAATAATTGTTACACAGTGTATATTGTATATATCTGATAAGACCACTAATATGCATAGTGTCTCGGGCATAACTTAAAATAATTCAGTTAGGTTATTTAAAAGTTTGAGGTGGGCAGTTCAAAAAAGAAGCAAGCTAATATATAATTGTTAAAGCATTTTAGCAAATGAAATACAGTTTTTAAGGATATAGTGTAAAAATGATTAAGAGAAAATGAACATGTGTAATGCAGTAATACTAAAAATTAAATTACAACCTTTTTGAATTGTTGGAAGAAATGGAAATAAATGACTGATAATTTTTTTTATAAACAGCAATTGTTTTAACAGTACATAGTTACAAATACATAATTTTACAATATTAGACGAGATTTAGAAAAATGACGTACAATATTTAGAAACAGCAGTACAGGTATTTAGTAACTACATATGTACAGTATAAAGTAATAAATAATTAATGTGCATAATAACAACAAAACAGGTTTACATGTAAGAGGAGAAAAGGTGAGGAAAATTGGGACCTAAAGTTAATAAGGTAGTTCTTAGGTTTCTCTTTTAAGCTGGATAAGAGAAGTAAAATTTTTAATCTCATTAGGGAGGTCATTGCCACAGTTTACAAACCCTTGATTTGCAGTATTTCTGCTTTGATTAAGTCTCACTCTTGGAAAATCAAAATACTGTATACATGTATTTAATTCTCTTGTAATGCCCATGAGTTCTGTTACAGCTCTCTAGGATGTGGGTAATTGTTTTGTCTCATTTGGTGCATGACTTATCCAAAACAATGAACATGCCAGGTAATGCTTTTTATATTTTAAATGATTTCAGTCAACTCTTCTGCACATTTTGCAGTACTATAGTTTCAGTCCACACTCAACTGTCTCCCTGCCAGGAACAGCCAACAGCCGGGAGCAGCAGTTGGCACTTCGACGAGCACTCATCGACGAACACGAGTGCCTCTCCTGCCTGAGGTATTGTATGCGCTCCACTGATGCCACCCTCAGGTTAGCCCACTACCACCACGGCCTCTATGCTCTTGCCGTTGCCACTATGAGCAACCTCGCCAGGAGTCGGACTCTAGCTCTCCAGGTGGGTCATGACAAGGCAGTTAATAATTCATTTTGTTGAGGACATGCAGTATGTATATATGTATACAGTATACACTAGGCTTATATTGAGGATACTACCATCCCCTCTCCCCTAAGGTTAAACTATTGACCCTTCCCAGGATGCAACCCCATAACGGTTGCCTAACTCCCTGGTACCTATTTACTGCTAAGTGAATAGAGGCACTAGGTGAAAGGAAAAGTTCCCAACCATTTCTGTCCCGCCTGGGAATTGAACCCAGGAGTCCCAATTGTGAGTTGGGAACGAACCACTCTGTATTCATGGGGGTGTTCATTTTAGTCTATCTTTTATTTTTTCACACTTTTATTGGTTTATTTTTGTCTGTGGAATGATTTAGTTTGTTAACTGTGCTCCCTCTCCCCCTTCTCCCCATCTGTACACTGGAGAACATGTGATCTATGTACACTGGATCCACCACAAATTGTGTTCAGAGTAAAACTGGGTAGACAATGCAGATTTTTTTTTAAAGTCAAGCTCATTAAGGATAGTTACTTATCCATGATTAAATTTAGCACTGTACAGGCACATGAAGCAACATAGAGAGTAGTCACTGTCATCATTAGTCATGTTATGATTAAGCAATATAAAATTATCATTTGCTCTCTGTTCGCAAGCCATAATTAAAACATATCAAGATGTACACAATTTATGGCAGTGTTTTGTTTAGACTTTATTTACAAATAGTAAAGCACTTGTAGGAAAACGTTAAATGTTGATGAAAAATGCTATGGCTGAAATGTCCTGTAATGTTACACATTATTATTCTTTATTGAGATGGTCAGTAATTAAATCCTATACAGATGTTATAAGAATTACTTTAGATATGGATTCATATACCGTGACTTCTACAATTTGATAATTACAAGAGGTTCCACATAAATTATTCCTATACAGTAATATCTTGCCAAATAATTTCCATAATTACAAGAGAACAGTATAATCCAATGTGATAATACATGCCTGTAACTCTTGCCACAACATATAACAATGAATGTTTTCCAGCTTCTAACCAGAGCATGTGTGACTTCGCCAGTAGGCCACCGTCAAGTAGTGGATGCCATGGCCACTCTCCGCCTACGCTTTGCTGAACCCGTCAAGTGCAAGTTCCTCATCTCAATGATGCTCTCTCATCCTCATCCAAGGTACTGTTGCTTCCTTATCTCATATTCTTCACATCAAAGATTCTTTTACACCCAAACCTAACTTTTCCCTGTACTCAGCTTCACAGGTAACACATGTAAACAGTTTCTTCTTTTTCCAAGGAGGCATGAAGTAGGACAAGGGAGTGTGCTTCTGGGGCTGGTATAGGTGACAAAATGGACAGGATTGACATTTTTTCTGGAAGTGGGGACAACTGTTATCTGCCTCTCGGTTGGAGGTAATGATGTTAATAATAATATTATATTATTAATATTGTATTCATAGGAATGTGTACACAGAACATATAAAGAAACACTTGTAGGTACTGAGGTCATCACAAATATGAAGCCACTACTACTCTAAGCATTTTTGAGAAAATTTAGAATAATGTAGGTAAAAATTATTTATTTATTTATTTATTTATTTATGCATATACAAGAATGTACATAAGGAATGTGAGGATACAAATATGGTAATTACAGTCTTGTAAAGCCACTAGCACGCGCAGCGTTTCGGGCAGAAACGGTCCATGATTATTTATAGGTATAATGGGGTAAACACTTAATACTAAAAGAAGCAAGCTAACATATGTGGGAATGTTCAAGAAATAACAAATGATATACACTGTATGAAGCTTCTAAGCTATCCATTTTTCTGACAGCTTCCAAGTGTGGGGTTTGCGGTTCATAAATGCACTGGTGGCATCAACAGGAAGCCTGAGAGAGAGAATTTACCTGCAGGAAGAACTGACGGAGGCTGGCTTTGATCCTGCTGCCCTCAGGAAGGTAAACTTCCAGTGGTGCTGTTGTATCTACGATTGATGTATGGAGAGCTTTCTAAATACTATCTACTGTAATTGTTTAGTATAGTATTTAGTTTGGTGAATACTTGAAGTGTGCATTTTTTAATAGTCAAAGTTTTCCCTTAAGTGATTCCACATATTTCTTAATAAACTCTGTAACTGTTGCCTCCAGTGCTTTTATCAGAAGGCACTGGAGGCAACAATTCATTAGAGACAACACAAATGAAGTTACAGTATTCACTTGGTTACCTTGTTTACAAGTGTAAACTGTAGCATTATCCTTGTTTAAAAGTCAAGTCTTATTATTTTCTGGGGCAGCCTTGTGTGGCTCCCTGAAGCTATGTTGGTGAGATAGCTTCCATCTCCTAGGTCACATCAGCCATGTAGTTTTATTTGGCCTACCAGGGACCAGAAGCCTGGGGCCCGCTTACAGAGGCAGAGAGAGCAGGTGACGCTCTGCTGTAATGACTGGTATATAAAGTTTAGCTTTTGTGGCTGTTAATGTAAATGTTTCTCATATTTAAAATACCAGTTTGTTTTATTTGTGTTAATTTTTATGCTTTATTTGTGGGATCCAGTTGTAGGACCAGGGAACTTTATGCTCTTCTCCAGAGACATGGTTTTTGTTCTTCCTGGGTCTGTTGGGCATTATGTTCAATAATGAACATAATGTTGATAGGAGTGCCATCTCACTCGTTGGGAGTCATCTCAGCGAGATGGCTTCAGGGAGCTACCAAGGCTCAACCTGAAAGAGGCATTTCATTTCAATCAAAATTGTTTTTTTCATGTATAACAACCACTCATAATTTGTATATTCATCAGATCATTGAGCGAAGTGGCTCGGACCACATCCAGCAGCAGTCCATGATGGAGTTGAACCGGTGGAGTGCTGCTTACATTGATGTGGGTAGCTTCGAGAGCGAGATTCATGGTCTGCGAACCTCAAACGCCACCCTGCAGGAGGAGCTGAAGAAGCTAAGGGAAGCCAACATGGTGAGTGGCGAGAGGTCCTGGTGGAAGGGCTACTTAAGTGAACGCATGCAGGGTAATTCTCGAAAGAAGAAAGCCTGCTTGGTGAGTCACCAGACAGATTTTTAATTGTATAAGAAGAGCCAGAGAATGTCACATTAAAGTGGCTGAAATAAATAACCCAACATGAAATTAAAGCAATAATGTTCCAGTCCATCCTGGACCATTTATTAAGTTGTCATGACTGGATAAGGGTCAAGGATGGTCCAAAACAACATCACTTTCATTTCATGTGTGAGAGTTGGGCTGTTTGTATAAGAAGAGAATTTAGATTCAGTGGTTGTACAGGGCATTTAAGTATAAGAACAGTTATGTTCTTCACTGTAATACTGTACTAAGCTTAAAACTGGAAACCAAACTAACATCTGTTGAAATAAGAATAAAAATGCTTTTGCATGCATGCTGACCAATATACTGTACTGACTAGACCAAGAAACAGTTCACTTCAAGATATAATCAATGGAGCACTAACTTGGGACAGAGGAGCCCCCAGTAATAACAGGTGGACCCACAGCCAATACAGTACTTGACATGAATACTTTACATAAGTGTTCACTAGAGTTCAAGACAACATTCCAATACTCAAACACATTTTTGAAATGGGTGAAAAGAATGAATTAAGGGATATCCCCATAACATGCAATAATAATCAGGAAAAGCATTGACAAATGAAAGATTCAAAAGCCCCAGATGTGGACAGAATTTAATCCAGTTCCTTAAGGAACTGACAGATGAACTAACACTCGTTATTGGAAAATCATCCTGACCTAAGGATAGTTTCCCTAGACTGGAATTATGCAAATGTTGCCACTATTTAAAAAAATGTAGAAAGAGGTAAGCAGAAAACTACCATCCAACAAGTTTGACCTTGCATATCTGCAAGTTAATGGAAATAATTCTTAGGGAGGGAATCATTCACCATCTTACAATGAATAATCAAATAAAATCAATCAACATGGATTTGTTAAAAATAAAACCCTTGCCTTACAAACCTGCTCCCATTTTTGGAAACTAACCAGCTATTCGGACAAAGGCCTTCCATTAGATGTAGTACACATGGACTTTGCTAAAGCTTTTGATAAGGTACCACATGAAACACTGGCAAGGAAATTACAAGCACATGAAATAAGTGATAGAATACTAGAATGGATAAGACAGTTTTTAAATATTACTGATGATACTACCTTTATCTATTCAGTTCCCAACCCACACATTAATCATCAAACCAAATTCACATACAACACATGGCCAAAAAAAGTATTAATACTGTTGGTATAATCTCTCAAATCAGATATATGTTCACCACTCTGCTCTCCTTCACTATATTTCCCTAACTCTTCTGTCTTCCAGCGATGTTAGGTTTAGTTCCCCAAGTCTCTCCTTGTAGCTCATACCCCTCAGCTCGGTACTAGTCTGGTGGCATACCTCTGAACTTTCTCCAGTTTCGTCTTGTGCTTGACAAGATACGGACTCCAAACTGGAGCTGCATACGCCAGGATTGGTCTAACATACATGGTATACAAAAGTTCTGAATGATTCATTACACAAGTTTCTAAAGGCCGTTCTTATGTTCTCCAACTTGGCATATGCCGCTGATGATATCCTCTTGATCTGGGCTTCAGGGGACAGGTCTGGTGTGATTATCAACCCTCGGGTCTTTCTCACTCATTCTTGAATTCCATCTTCCTAATTGTACCTTGTATCTGGCCTCGTGCTCCCTACACATATTTTAATTATTTTACATTTGCTCAGGTTGAACTCAACAACCATTTGTTGGACCATTCCTTCAGTTTGTAGAGGTCATCTTTAAGCCTCATGCTGTAGTCCATCTTAATCCTTCTCATAATTTTGGTATTATCAGCAAACAAACATTATTCTTTTACTCCAATGTTGTCAGATGTATTGGCTCTGATTACCACCCTCATCTGTTTGTCAGTTAGAAAATTGTTCATCCATGCCACCCCTCCAGCATGTTTGTTTCCAGAACAGCCTCTTGTGTAGGACTGTCAGAAACCTATTTTAGGTCCAATAGACCCAGTCAACCCAACCCACTTTTTCCTGTAGATTCTCTGTGGCTCTTATCACAAAAATCTTAGATTTGTTACTCGGGATCTTCCTGTTCGAAAACCATATTGTCTGTCTCTTATGTCAGATCACTCCAGGTGTTCTTCCCATTTGGCTTTAACTATTTTTTTCTAGTGTTTTGACTATCACGCTTGTTAGTGATACGTGTGTATAATTTAAAGGTTCTTCTCGGCTAACATTTTTATAGATTGGAACTAGGTTTGCCCTTTTCCATATACTGTATCTGCTAAGATTCCTCTGCACAATGATATCTAGAATTTTAAATGGAGAGGTGGAATGCTCAGCTCAGTTGCACATTCTCTCATTTGCACAAGGTGAAACTCCTTTGAGTTTCACCTTGAGTGGAACTCCAGTACCACACTACTGTTTGGTAGTGTGGCACTGGAGCTCACCCCGATTGGCCTATGACACTCCCTTACCCTACTTGCTTCACGTATAAAAGTTGGGTGAGGGCTAGCCCCAACTGTCTAGCCTCCAACCTCAGACACACATTCTCTCTTATATAGATTGTGAAATATGAGTGGACTAATTATATTTTTGTTTTATTATTTAATGTCAATAACTTTGTTTTACTGCATTATATTGCTCTTCTCTAAGGTTTATTCCCCTACCCCATGAAGGTGGAAATGTGATGATGCTTATGAATGGTATATGAGTAATGTAGATATGTGAAAAAATAGCTGGGTAGGCTACTCTTAGAATACAAAACTGGTGATAAATTTGAATCTTAACACTCAACACTATACAGTAGTTTAAAAAAAAAATCTTGTCAATTCCAGCAAAGTTTAATGATACAATCTAAAGTGTTAATTTTTACCCAGAAACTCCTTGAAGAAAACGTCCTCCTGAAGACTGTTGGTGGGGATGTAGAAGAACGTTATGCAGCCCTCAGGCGACGTCTGGAACAGAGTGGTCTTCCAGTAGCACCCTCTCCTATTCCATCCATTAGTGACTCTGATCTTTCTTCCCTCAACACCTTCAGGAATAGCACTATGTGCCGTAGCTCCATCTCCCCCTCCAGGAATGGAGATGCAAGGAGCTCCATCACTGAGACTGACTCTGTTATATTTACTCAAGGTGGTCAGAGGTCTTTCACACCTGTCTGGAACACCAATTGTCAGAACTCTGCTGAATCTACTAGTAGCAAGACATCAATCTCTTCTATAGAAACTGTTACTCCATGTCATGTATCTGCTTCCACTACCAGTGTTATTCCACCCAGCAGTAGGAGCAGACATCAGTCTTCCTCATCAACACCCGAGCCAAAGATGACCTCTCCACTGAGGAGTGCCACAGCATCTCCAAACAGGAACTGTGAGAGAGATGATGATCAAACGGGGGACAACACACCAACCAGGTCCTCACCGACACAAGAACCCGAGAGAAAGAGAGTTATTTCAGGAGAAAGATTCAATGAACATATGCCAACCACACACATTAATATGACTTACTGCAGTGGGAACAAGTTGCCCTCGCCTGATGTGGAGCTGCATTGTGAGAGCAGTTGTTCATCTCCTGATGGAAAACAGATGCCTCAGGAGCTCAAAAATCTATGCAGATCAAACAGTCGACACCGGCAACAAATTTCTGAAGAGCCTCCAGTGATAAACTGCTCCTTAAATAATGTTCCTGACAGGGAGAGGCAGCAATTGACTAGTCCAACACAGAGTGACAGTAGACCACATAGTAAATCTTCCTCACACATATCCTCACCAAGGTCAGTGTCGCCATCTAATGCCAAAAGGAAGGCTCCAAAGCCTCCTTCTGGCACTACCAGCCCATTATCTTCCTCAACTTCTTCCCTGTCATCCTCATCCTCCACCTCCTCCAATGTAGGAGGGGAGCGGAAGGATCCGGAGTACATGAATGTGCCACGGCGGGAGTCGCCGCAGAATAAGAGTCGAAGTGAATCGCCTGCCAGCAAGACTAGAAGTGGGAGCGAGGAAGGGGATCTCGACTATGAGCGTGACATGGTAGTGTATGAGGCCATCACTCTTGCTAATGATAGGATCTTCATTGATAGAAACAATACCCAAGGCTCCCGTGGCTCCGAAGAGAGTCCTGAGTTTGACGGAGACACAGGGCAGTCTGGAGTCTAGGGACAGTCAAGGAGGCTACCCAGATGGCCATAGTGTGCGACAGTCTGTGCATCACTACGAGAATCTGGTAATGATGTCTGACCACTTTGAAGTGGTACCTGAAGCAGCAAAGAAAGAAAATGAGAGAAATGGATCAAAAAGAGATGAAAATGAGATGCAAGAGGAAGAAGAAATAAATAAAAATAATCAAGAAAACAAGGCAGAAAAACTAGATGATGTTAGTGAGAGAGAAGTAGAAGCAGTCATGTCAGGTCTTGAGAATGTATTAAGGAGTGCAGAGTCTTCACTGAGCTTAGTGTCACAAGAAACTGTAAAAGAAAATCCACTTCTGAAAGAAAACTTTGAAGACCGTGCAAGCCCAGAAAATGTGACCAATCAAGAATTAAAAATCATACCTACTAGAATTCCACAACTGCCTGCTAGATCTCGATCCCGTAATTCCCAGACAGGAAGCAATCAGCGGGATCCAGTCTTATTCCTAGAGTTCGAATCCCCTGCAGAGACCAGTGACACTGAAACGCTTCTTCACAGCAGCCAACCACTGCCTAGTCCACGCACCATAGAGACAGAATCCACGAAATCATTTGGTTTTGTGCGTCCAGAGAGGTCATTAAGGCGTCACGAGACCTTCATTGACCGCAGCAACACTGAACGGGAGTCTCGAGATGAACGTCGCCGGGGTATTAAACGCAGTGAGAGTTTCCAAGCCAGCAATAAGACTGATTACAACAGTCATCGATCCTATTCCCCAAGACGGCGAGGTTCCACCGACCTTTTGGTGCCTCTTGAGGAGAAAGAGGTTCACATCAGTGGTCGGATGTTCACCAAGTATACCCCTCATGAAGTCGAGCGGCGCAACCGTGTCAACGAGCTTATTACTGCTGAAATGAATCTTCGCAAAAACCGTAGCGTGGAAGACCGCCTAGATCAGTGGTTGGAGACTCAGGGACCTGATGGCGAGTGGACACTGAAGTGGAAGTACCCAGATATTCGCCATGAAGACGAGAAACCTAACCGCCAAAAAAGTAGCCGTAGGCACGAAAGTCAATCACCAACTCGTTATGATGACAACAGAAGATCTTCAAAATCAAAGAATGTAGAAAACAGATCATCTTCCAAGCACCAAGAAAAAACACAGTCTTCAAAGTACCCCATTAATATTTCTGGTACTCCAATCAAACCATCTCGTGCTGGCAAGCAAACTAAGTTTTCCAACTCTGAGATTAGTGCCTTCAGCGGCTTTAAAAACCCCAATGGATTTCGGGAGAGTGACTATGGGCCAAATTTTATGCTCAACAAACCAAACACACGCTTGCCAGACTTTGCAGATTTAGTCGATTATGGTGGCCGTGACTACCCTCTTCCCCGCGGGCGGAGCTCAAGAGAGAAGGGCATAGGAGGAAGGCGGAAGGGAGAAATAGATCCAGATATTCCAACGCCAGACTACACGGCCACACCTGCTGGCACCATGTCCACTGTAATCAACGGGTCACCTGCAAAACACATATTAGACATGCCATCAGGACTTTATTGAGAATTTAAAATTGTTCCACTTCTCCAGGTGATAGATATTGTGTACTGTGTATATATTAAACATTTGTAGACAGCTTGTGTACAAAATTTTAATTAATTCAAAAATTGACAAATTACCAGATGGAAAGTAAGGGAAAATATTAGGGGTATTTTAAAATATCCTTTGTTAATAAAACTAAGTAAATATACTGTATATGTATACTGTAGTCAATACATTGTTCCACATAAAATTATACACGAGGTTTCCTCAGTCACAAACAACTGAAACGTGTGCAATATTCATGAAACTTATGTAAATATGTGTACTGTATATAGTGTTCAATATTACCCTCTATGTAAACTAAAGTGTCATCACATTGTAGAATGGAAGATGTTTATATAATGTTGCTGTGATCTGATACAAGTTTGCTTTTGTTTATAGATTTTCCTGCTACTGTATTCTTGGGTTACCAGTTTTCTTATACCCTTGGTCCACTGTTATCCAGTCATGAATACTAAAGACTTGGACATTTGTGGTCAATTTTAATTTCTACTTCCCAAGTCATAAATATTAAAAGATTGAAGTGAATTTTTTTTTTTTTTTAAGTAGTAATTGCTTATTCTGAAACTCCAGTATAGCTCCAAAACTCCATTGGTTTTAAATTTGTTAAAACATTTCTTGCAGAAATGTAAGCATTTCAAGTTATCAAAAGGAAGGCACCAAGCCAGAAAGGATATGTAGCACCATCAAATGTGCAGGATAATCATTGAGCTAAATATCACCAAGGATGCCAATATGAGAACAAAAATGCACAAGACATCACTCTCCAACCATTTTATTTCACAGCTTCAGAAGAAAAACAATATTTAGCTTCACGCGCAGACGTATTCCAAATAAGATTAGTCCCTGTACGGATAACAATTTGGCCACTTGCTGCATTTGTTTATTCAGGTAAAGGTACATATATTGAAAATTAAAAAAATGTTGGATTTATAGATACCCAGTACATACAATGCCTGAAGCCACTAACACCCACAGCGTTTGGGGCAAGAAATAAACTTAACGCTAATCGAGATAAGGAGCATAAATTGAATTTAAAGAAATTAGATGGATGGAACAGCAGAAGCAACAAAGATTTTAATCTATTAAGTTTATACATGGCAGATATCAAAAGTTTATTTACATACAGGGTACATTGGGTTCATGAGAATACAGACTAAGTTTTACACTTATAAATCAATATTGTTTGAAACTAGCACGACATAGGTTGACATTTTTGAAGCAAGGTAGGTTACATGGAGCTTGTTAGGTACATTTTTTCAGGGGTACAGCCTGACATGATTGGGAAGGTCATTCCACGTTTGTCTATTTACAGATCACAAGATTTGTCTGCATACATTGACCACAGACTGGACAGCCAGCCCAAGGTGATCACAAAAAAAAAAAAAAAGTCCCAGAAGAGGTATGATTTACGAGGAAAGGCTCCGGGAAGTATATTACGTCCCGGGAAGATAGAATTTAAGATCATGTCCAAGAAATTTACAAAACAATTAGCATCAAGGTGGAAACAGGTGGAAACAGTGCCAAATGAGGGAATTATCACGGAAAAATGTAGTCATTACAAATATATGGCACTTTGAAGGGGTCTGGATAAGGTTTGGGAAGGAATGGTACCAAACTACTGACAGTCAGGGGATTGAACCGACTTGCATCAAGCAAGTCGCGCTACCGTCCAGCCTAAGTGGTTGGGTGAGCCATATTAAAGTGTTAACAGATTAAACGCATTCTGTAGCAATTTGAAGGCGGCATGCTATACACAGTTTGAAATAGATGTGATAAGAGCCCAATAGACTAGAATCTCTACACCAGTCAATTTACAGGCAGGACCACTGTGCCAAAGCTCAACCTCCCCAAGCACAATTAGGCAAGTACAAAATCCTGAGGGTGATCTGGGTACCCACAGAATAGGTCCTGTGGAAAATATGCGCACCTTCCCATTTCTCCAGACTCACAAGCAAGTATTTAACCAGGCCAGCTCAATATAATTAGGTAAAACTGGAAAAGCCTCGGCAGGTCAGCCTCCGGTTTCTCCGAAAGACCTGTGCAACCTCTTACAGTTTGCCTACTTGTAGAGCTAATGGGTGGTTTTTATAGCCCCTTTTGAAAGTTTATAAAACTAAGTTAACACTGTAGTAGGGTTGTCCTACCTAGAGTAGGGACTTCGTACTGTCAATTCTTGCAAAGAGTTAACCAAGAGGGCTTAGTGTCAAGCTTCAGTGGCATTACTAAAGGCAAGATACGAGGAAGGCATTGTATAGAGGGGAGGGGTAAATCAGTCTAGTTTGCAACCAAGTTCTGGGGGTCTATGAACCCCTCTAAACAATAACCGGCCATCCGGGTTGTGGGTTCAGGATAGCATCATCTAACGGTCTAGTCAGAGACCGGGCCGCGAGAACACTGCCCAGCAGTACAAAACTTTTTAAATAAGGTATGATAAAATGCCAGTGTTTGAGGTAACAATTTGTTATTGAAATCAACTTTACACCTCGTGCCGAGTCTTTACTTCATCAAAAAGCGAGCTGTTAGGAGACCAAGTGGTGACGGGCAGTGTTTTATTCTGTTGTAGATGTCCAGCACAGAGTGCCTTCTCTTGCCTGGACCTGAGGACGAGAGGAAGTCAATATTAGGAATGTCAGGTTTAAAAAATATTTATTGCATAAATGTTTTCCGTTATGTAAACAGTCCAATAAGCCTTCGTTAGACAGTAACCTTCACTACCGCCCACAGGATGGGCGTGGTGGAGTATACCACACCACACTAAATACGAACAGATTAGTACGGAGTAGACGCAAATGTACTTTAAGCTTGAGAGTTCATCAACTCTGAATAATGACTTATGGTATGTAATGGGCAAATATTTCAGCGAGTTAATTGATAATCAACATTTTATGAAGCGGATCTACAGCTTTTTAAGTGCAAAGTTTATAAAATTGAAATTATAAGAATCTAGTAACAAATTGGTAAATCTTAAATAATACAAGTTAAGAATCTGGTATGTAAAACCCTTAGTAAGTAATTATCTAAAGAAGGCACCAAACCGGGAAAACCCTTAGTAAGCTACAGGCAGCTGACCTTTGATGTTCTGTGGTCAAGGAGGAGGGGGGGGGGGGAAATCAAACCAATTAACTATATTTGGAGCACACTTCAGTCCCACAAGGTCGAATTACTGATGTTAATACACTTGCGTCCTTACAAGTTCATGCCTTTGGTAATTTATTTTTTGCACCTAATATTTTACAAATCGGCTGAAGTGTTTAAGGCAATATTGCTGACAGGACGTCATACAAGTTACGTTAATAGCAAAAATACAAGGACATCCTAAGGATTAACATATCCTGGTTAGTCATTTGTAGGAAATTTTACCCATTACTAGAATGATATCACTAGCCCGCTGAATTTAAGTAGTCATGTTAAAGCATAAAAAAAAGTAGTTTAACACTAAGAACTAGTGACCCCATTGTACGCTTAAAAGTAATATATATTTAAACGAATTTTTAAGGTCACGTTAAGGGTTAGCCTCATGATACAAGTGGGGTAGAGGAGCGTCAGTTTGGGTCCACTATAGTGCCATATGCGGCACTATGCGCATTTAACCCAACCTTTGATTCAAGGCAAGTCTGAAATAATGGTAGTTTCCCCATACACTTCACTATGTTCCAGTACGGGGAACCAGGGGCAAGGGAGGGGGGACGCAGCAAAGGGCAGGGGCAAGGGAGGGGGGACGCAGCAAAGGGCAGGGGCAAGGGAGGGGGGACGCAGCAAAGGGCAGGGGCAAGGGGGGGGGACGCAGCAAAGGGCAGGGGCAAGGGAGGGGGGACGCAGCAAAGGGCAGGGGCAAGGGAGGGGGGACGCAGCAAAGGGCAGGGGCAAGGGAGGGGGGACGCAGCAAAGGGCAGGGGCAAGGGAGGGGGGACGCAGCAAAGGGCAGGGGCAAGGGAGGGGGGACGCAGCAAAGGGCAGGGGCAAGGGAGGGGGGACGCAGCAAAGGGCAGGGGCAAGGGAGGCGCAGCAAAGGGCAGGGGCAAGGGAGGGGGGACGCAGCAAAGGGCAGGGGCAAGGGAGGGGGGACGCAGCAAAGGGCAGGGGCAAGGGAGGGGGGACGCAGCAAAGGGCAGGGGCAAGGGAGGGATCCCCCCCACATACAGGTCAACTTCAGGAGACGAAGCTGGAACTGTATACCAAAAGTGAGGTAAAACACACTGAAGTGCTTTTTGGCTCAGCGTCACTTTTATATCCAGCAGCCAACCAAACCCGGCCGCTGATTGGTTGACATTCACCCTAAAACTCACCCCATTGGTTAACATTTTGCGAGTCTGAAGTGTCAATTATCAACGGCCAACAGCCACTCCTTCACTTCCCCAAATACGAACAAGTCTCTAATGAACCAATAATGATCCCCAGCTTGAATGTTTGAAGTTGTTAATTTCAAAATCTAACTCACAAGCCAAATACAACATTCTATTGTAAATGTTGCAACAGAACAACAGGTGCAACAGAGAAACATTTGCAATAGAATTGTCAGTGTCGTAATAGTTTTTTTTGCTACATGTTGAATGTGGCCCTGGAAATCCAATGTGTTATCCATGAGAACACCAAGGAATTTACCATTTACTTTATTACTTATTTGGATACTGTTTATTATAAGATTAATTTGATCTGAGGATTTATTACCTTAACAAAATATAGAAGGTATTGTTAATGTTAAGGATGAGTTTGTTAGCAGTTAGCCAAAGATGGACTCTATTTGGTTCAGTATGCATTGTGTCATTCAGAGTAAGAGGGTTAGGACTGGAGAAAATGAAGGTTGTGTCGTCAGAGTCCACAACAAGTCACACGATGTTTATGAGCTCCACTACCACCCAAAAGGATATGTATTGGGCCCACTACCACGTGCTGGATGAGTATGGGGTCCACGATCGCACACACGAGGGCGGTAGTGGAACCCATACCCATCCTGTGGGCGGTAATGGACCCCATATCCATCCTGTGGAGGGTAGTGGACCCCATTAACATTTTACAGGTGGTAGTAGACCTCATACCCATCCTACGGGTGGTAGTGGACCCCACATCCATCCTACGGGTGGATGCGTCCGCACTCTCATTTAAAGACACCAACAAGGCTGGGAACCCAGCAAAACTCTACTAACTTAAATTTACTATAGATAAGAAACAGCCAATGTTGAATCTCAATGACCACCGGGTGGACCGGATTAAAGGACCCCAAAGCCATGAGGGCACTACGAGAGTCAACTACCACCACAAAAGAGGATTGACAACGAGAAAGCAGGAGACGAAGAGCATAGAGAATAGCATAAAGTTCTGCTGTGAAGACGCTAGCCTCCGGAGGAAGGCGACACATATAAGTGTGGTCAGGAAAAACAATAGAGCAGTCCACACCGTCAGCAGACTTAGACCCATCGGTGAAGATGGAAAATTGAAAGGAAATATTTATCATCCAGTGTTGTCAGGAACTTTGGGTTGTTGGGTTTGTTAGTGTGTTATTGTATATACTGTATATTGTAGTTGTCTAGCGGCCATTAACAGTTCTTGACTGACCGACGATTACGACACTGCCGATTCTGTTGCAAATGTTTCTCTGTTGTTCTGTTGCAACGTTAAAATAGAATGTGGTATTTGGTTTGTGAATTACATATTGAAATTAACAACTTCAAACATTCAAGCTGGAGATCATTTTTGGCTCATTAGAGACTTGTTCGTATTTGGGGAAGTGAAGGAGTGGCTGTTGGCCATTGATAATTGACACTTCAGACTCGCAAAATGTTAACCAATGGGGGTGAGTTTTAGGGTGAATGTCAACCAATCAGCGGCCGGGTTTGGTTGGCTGCTGGTTATAAAAGGAACGCTGAGACAAAATGCACTTTAGTGTGTTTTACCTCACTTTTGGTATACAGTTCCAGCTTCGTCTCTTGAAGTTTAGTTGTATGTGGGGGATCCCGTTCCCCTCCCTTTTCCCTGGTGCCCCGTACTGGAACTAGTGGAAGTGTATTGGGGGGTGGCACTTCCATTATTTCATTTGACTTGACGAATCAAAGGATGGGTTTAGTACCGCATGTGGCACTATAGCAGAGAAATTGTAACGCTCCTCTACCCACTTGTATCATGCGAAAGACTGCCATTTAACGTCTGACCTTAAATTTTAAAAGTTCGTTTAAATATTATAATTAATTGTAC
Source organism: Procambarus clarkii (assembly GCF_040958095.1). Taxonomy (NCBI): domain Eukaryota; kingdom Metazoa; phylum Arthropoda; class Malacostraca; order Decapoda; family Cambaridae; genus Procambarus; species Procambarus clarkii. The sequence goes on from NC_091169.1 coordinate 26,136,372, forward strand.
AATGGGGATACTAGTTTATAAAACTTTAAAACTATTTCTTTTTCTTATAAATAACATACCTACTTATATTCAGCAGGCTAGTGATGTAATTCTAGGTACATATTTCCTACAAATGATTGACCAGGATGTTAATCCTTAGGATGTCTGTTATCTTTTTAACTACCCACGCTAATTACATAACGTCCTGTCAGCAACATCAATCGTAAAATTACCTTAGAGTAACATTTCAGCCAATTTGTAAAATATATTTAAATAGGTGCAAAAAATATATATAAATTACCAAAGCCGTGAACTTGATACAGTTCTTGCATCCTGGATATGGTCAGTAACTCTACCTTGTAGGACTGAGCAGTGTGCTCGAAATCTAGTTAGTTGGTTTGGTTTAACCCCACCCACCACCCCCCTCCCCTCTTTTACCACATAACATCTAAGGTTAACTGCCTCTCTAGCTTACTAAGGGTTTTACATACAAACCAGCTTCTTAATTTAAAACTAAGATTTACCGATGTGTTACTAGCTTCACTTAAATTCTATAAACCTTGCACTTAGTCTGTCAATACGCTTAAGTGTTAATTATCAATCATAAACGGATATTTGCACATTAGATACTATTGTAGTTACAAGATTCCATCATTGTTAATGAACTCTTAACGCTTAAAGTAAGTCTGCGTCTACTCCATACTGGACTGTTCATATTTATTGTCGGGTATTGTTGCCGCCGAAGGCGGCTAGTTTATTGTGCACCCCATACTCGTCCTGTGAGAGGTAGCGCAAAAGCATTAGAGGGCACAAAAGGTCTTTATCATACCTCATCTTAGATTGTCGGGTAAACTCCACCCATCCTGTGGGCGGTGAAGACTGCTAGTCTAACAAAGGCTTTAATGAACTGCTTACGTAACAGAAAACAAATTGTGCAATAAATATTTTAAATGTCATTCCTAACATCCTCAGGTCCAGACAAGAGAAGGCAGTCTCTGTACTGGACATCTACAACGACAGATTAAATCTATGTACTGTCCGTCACCACTTGGTCTTCTAACGCTCGCTTTCTGATAAGTCAAGAATCGGCTAGAGGTGTAAACTTAATTTCAATACTAAATTGGTACCTCAAACTGGCATTTTATCCTACCTTATTTAAACGTATTTTGTACTGCTGGGCACAACGTTCTCGCGGCCCGGTCTCTGACTAGACTGTTAGATGATGCTATCCTGAACCACACAAGCCGGATGGCCGGTTATTGTTTGGAGGTGTTCATAGACCCCCAGAACTTGGTTCCAAACTAGACTGACTTACCCCTCCCCTCTATTCAACGCCTTCCTCGTATCTTGCCTTTAGTAATGCCACTGAAGCTTGACACTATAAGCCCTCTTGGTTAACTCTTGGCAAGACTTGACAGTAAGTCTCTACTCTAGGTAGGACAACCCTACTAGTGTTAACCTAGTCTTATAAACTTTCAAAGGGGCTATAAAAACCCCCCATTAGCTCCACAAGTAGGCAAACTGTAATAAAGGTACTGCACAGGTCTTCAGAGAATCGGCCGACTTGCCAAGGCTTTGTTTCCAGTTTCACCTATTACATTGAACTGGCAAAGTTAAATACTTGTGGGTCTGGAAAAATGGGAAGGTGCGAATATTTTCCACAGGACCTAGTCTGTGGGTACCCAGATCACCTTCAGGATTTTGTACTCTCCTATTCTGCTTGCGGAGGTTGAGCTTTGGTTCCACTTGTCAATACTGGTGTATAGATTCTAAAGCTTACTGGGCTCTTCTTCGTATCTATATTTCAAACTGTATAGTCTGCCTCCTCACCACCTAATGCATTTCATCTGTTAAAACGCTGAAAAATCTGTGGCTCGCCCAATCAACTGGGCTGGACAAATTCAATTTATGCTCTTTATCTCGATTACTAAGACAGGAACGGGAGCGATCAACATGATTGCTGGGAGGATGGACAACAGCCTGCTGGACACAGGCGGTGTGGAGGACCAAGAGATTAGGGGGAGGGCTGGGAAGAAGTATCGGGGAGAGCCGGGAAAGACACAAGGGACACGGGACTGGGAAGGAGGGGGAAACGCCAGATGAAAAACCAGGACGACCCCCTACATCAGAACGTAAAGGAGCTCGGGAGGAGTCGGTGGGAGTGTCAGGGTTCAAAGCTTGGAAATGGTTGCGTGACTAAAAAGGGAAGGGTGAGGAGAGGTAGAATGCAACACACGAGTATAAGATGTACTAGTGAAACAGGAGACGGTGGACTTGGCGTCTCGCCTCGGGAAAAGACAAACGATCGTGGTGCTTCAAATTGAGGATGGCTTCCTCAAATTTGTAATGCATACACATGCAGGAGAAGGTAGGGTGGGCATCACCGAATTGAGGCAGGGAGCCTGAGAAGAAGAGCTGCCAGTCTTAGGAACCAGAGTCCTCACACATGGGCCATAGACACTGCATTTGAGGGCACCATGCCCAAATTTCCAGCACTTATTGCAAAGTCTAGGAGAGGCAATATACTCCTAAATGGAGCATCTGGCACCAGCAAGAATTATAGAAGGCGGAAGGGTTCTAATATCAAAAGAAAATTTCACAGTTCGGAGACTCTGGTTACATGGCTATACCAAAGGAAACAGAGTTAGTATAAATGGAATCAAGTCAGAGTGGGAAAATGTTGTAAGTGGAGTGCCTCAAGGCTCTGTCCTGGGACCTCTGTTGTTTATAATATATATAAATGATTTAGATTCAGGTTTGAGTAGCAACATTTGCAAATTTGCCGATGATACGAAAATCGGTAGGGAAATTAATTCGGAGGAGGACTCACTATCACTTCAAGTTGATCTAGATAGGGTTTTGAAATGGTCAAAGGATTGGCAGATGCAGTTTAATGCTGATAAATGTAAAGTTCTGAGGTTAGGTAATGATGATAGAGTTACAAGATACGAGCTAGATGGTGTTGTGATTGCGAAGTCGGATTGCGAAAGGGATCTGGGAGTTATGATTAGTAAAAATTTAAAACAAAAGGATCAATGCATAAATGTTCGTAATAAGGCAAATCGGACACTTGGATTTATTAATCGCAGCGTTAGTAACAAGACACCTGGTGTGGTTCTCAAGCTATATCTTGCTCTAGTTAGGCCCCATTTAGATTATGCAGTTCAGTTTTGGTCGCCATATTATAGAATGGATATAAATTCACTTGAACGTGTCCAGCGTAGGATGACTAAGTTAATTCCCCAAATTAGAAATCTTTCATATGAAGAAAGATTAACAAAGCTTAAGTTGCATTCACTGGAAAGGCGAAGAGTTAGGGGTGACATGATAGAGGTTTACAAGTGGATGAATGGACATAACCGGGGGGATATTAATAGGGTATTAAAAGTATCAACACAGGACAGAACACGAAACAATGGATATAAATTGGATAAGTTTAGATTTAGGAAAGACTTGGGTAAATACTGGTTCAGTAACAGGGTTGTTGATTTGTGGAACCAATTGCCGCGTAACATTGTGGAGGTGGGGTCCCTCGATTGTTTCAAGCACGGGTTGGACAAGTATATGAGTGGGATTGGGTGGTTATAGAATAGGAGCTGCCTCGTATGGGCCAATAGGCCTTCTGCAGTTACCTTTGTTCTTATGTTCTTATGTTCTTATGTTCTTATGAGAGGCTGATGCCGACCCCGAGGGGGTCGAGTGAACGTATCAACCCAGGGGTGAATCATGAGTATACACCCCCCAATCGCTATCTTAAGAACCGTCAGTCCGTCGAGATCGGGTTCAGCAACGAAGGCAAGGAATGACAAAGCGTCCCTTCGCTCTCAACGTCGGGTACCACAGTTCTACGGGTCAAAATGTGCCTCCCCAAACACCCGGGCGTCAAAACAGAAGATGCCCAAAAGAATAATCAAGACAGGCAAAAGGTCTGCGGGAAAGACGATGAGAAAGGAGAAGAGGGGGTAGGAAAAATGAAACGGCAACAAGCACAATTAGTGAAGACGGCAGCAGGAGCATAAGGCTTCAAAAGGAGAGAGAGGACTGTCCCATGGAGCATCACACCCCGGCAGCCGCCCATCATGACGACAACAGGCTGCAAACGGAGGGGGTTGAACAATGTAAATGCATGTTAAATTTCAGTCATATATCCTGCCACAGGCTTCACATTTAAGAATATTAAAATTTTATATGAAAACCTCTACCATAATGTTTGTATGCGAGATATGTACACTTTAGCATAATGTTGTATGACAATAATAAAATAAAATATACTTATATAAATGGACTGATAATGGACCTAAATGTAGATATGTTGCATAAGTAAACGATGACTAATACAGCAAGATTTTAAAATGAGAGCAGCAGCATTTAGCATTTATTATTTAAAATAGGAAATACAATACTCAACTGGGGTAACACCTGTGGTGAAAGTATTGTGACAATGGTGGATAACTGTGGAGACACATTATGGTGGCCATGATGAGTAATGATAGTGGAGAGTGATGGATACAATGGTCATGGAGGACACATGACTGGGGCACATTCTTTCACCTCTGCAACTAAAGACAAAAACAATTTATATCAAGTTGGATCATATACAGGCCCCCCCCCCCCAAAAAAAAAAAAAAAAAAAAAAAAAAAACTGGGGACAGTAAAACTCGCCTAATCTCAAGAGCTTAACTAGATTTCTCTAGATTCTGTTAGAGGATACAATAATCTATACATATAATGCATCTTGATTGTCTATAGTGTTAATATATTATCTACTTGGTGCTCACGTTTAATAATGTAAATGTAATCTACTAATGTACATCCCCCTACGCTTCTTTGGGGACATGTATATCGCACATGTGTTTAAGCTTGTCGGGGTATATCTCGCAGCTGGGGTCCACAAACAAAACACTGTATATACACTAGCTAATAAACAGCTAAACAAGTAATTTATTACAGGAGCAGTAAATACAAACTCATCTATACATGCCATCCTTCGTAACACACATTTATTAACAGCTGCAAGTAGACAGAACACAAATAATTGTAATGCAACATCAAGTATGCCAAAAGGCCCTGTCACAGACGTACACATACAGTTATCCGAGGAAACCTGCAAGAATATTACTGTGAAAGCTGGAAGAGTTGGCCGAGGTGCTGCAACTGGGGACCTACCATTCGTGCAGACGTTTAATACCATGGAAACTACACAGCAGTGACATCAGTAGTTGCATGTGTTGACTGTACAACTGCATGTACCTACCACTATCAATAACGTAGGATTCCTTGTAGGAATATGTTCTTGCCAATATGCCAAGACTGCCTGTCAGTATTAGTCAAGTATTGTGATACACATTCATGGGTACTTATGAGATCTTAATGAACCACTGCATGTCCACATGATGGACATGCAGTGGCCAAGGCCAGACATCCTTCCTTTAGTGTTAAATATCACATATTCAGGTTTGTCAACCAGTTAGACAATTGACCAATAGTCCAGGCAGGTTATTATTACCTTGTGTCCACTCTGGGTTTGGCTACATAATGGGAAAACAAACATCTCGGTTCATATGCAATACTGTACTAGTGCTCTGGGAAATTTCCATATCATATAAACCAATGACAGATGTAAATGGATTGTCAGTAACCGAACAGTATCTGACTTGCGGTTGAACAATAGTCAAAACAGCCAATTTCACATTTGCAAAATAAAAAATCAACACTAGCAACTGAAGGTTCATACACAGAGGATGCAAGAGAAGAACACAAGAAATTGGTGAAATCTTAAATGGCAAGTATGAGGCTATGTTTAGCCAGCCCGTTCTCCTAAGGTTTTCCAACATCAAGAAAACGGTCAAATCAAAGTGTCCTCTTCTAACCTACCAGAGGACCCAAAACAGAAAAACGGGACAACAGAAAAACGGCTCGCGTTATTTTCGCGAGCCGCTTCCATTTTCAGGTAAAGTATGGCCATTTTTGGTCTTGTGTAACACATACGATCGAAATGCGACGTTCTTTGTAAGAAGACAGGAGGTTTTAGCATCCCAGATAAACAACATGAAAGTTGAAGATCCAGATGTCTTTTTTACAAATGACATCCAAACCCCAGACACACAGACATCCATCCAAACACAGTGGACTTTGAAAGAGAAATCGACAAGATGTTTGGCTAGTGTTTGGCCAGCCGACATGCAGACTGACTGGAGGCCCACTTCAGCTAGTTGTCGAGGTGGGCCAAACACAGGAACCCGTAACAGATAGCAGGACCACAATGGCACGTGCTAGCCTACTGAACACACACACACACACACACACACACACACACACACAGAAGCGGGATGGATTGTTGTTTGGGGGCTGAGGCAGTAAGCCTGAGCCCCTGCAACAAACCCTAACCAATCGCTGAATCCTGGACATATGGGGATGTGGCAGTATGCATCCCAAAGGTCTAGGGATATTAAGCTCCAACCTGTAATAGCAGGTGGACCCGAGCCAAGGTTGTAATGCAGAAAGCTGTTCATACATGCAGAATGAAGCTGTTCAGACCGAGTCCCAATTCAGGACAAGGAATAACTGCAACATCCCACCGAACTGACAAGGTCACCTCGACCTCACCAGAGGCCATCCAACCCACAATGACCCAATGCAGTGCCATGGAGGACTTCACCTAACAGACCTAACCCCACACAGGAGGAACTGACCTGCTTCACCAATGGCCATGGAAAACAACCCACAAATTGTGGAACCAGAAGCTGGCAAAAAGAGCCAGATCCACCCCCCCCCCCACCCATGGCAGTGCCAAAGGGGTGAAGTGGAAAAGGGTCACGGTGAAACCCAGGCAAAACGAGCTTACTGTGAAAAGAGTGATTGCACTGTCGAGCAAAGCAGTTAGCCTCTTCAAGAAATGCAACAGTCCAGGAATCTTACTCGCCTGAGGACTGATCCCAACCAACAATAGGCAAGGTCGCCACCCAAACAGACCACCTCAGAGAGGACAGATCCCCAAGAGAACAATAACTGATCCATAGGCATGCAAGAAAAAGCTGTCACAGAACCAACCTGAGCAATAACCTCCTGTGGAAAAAGGAGGGAAGAAAATGGAGAGGCAGCCAAAAGATTAAGGGGACCAAGCTGGCAAAGAACAGGCAAACACAGCCTATCGACAAGTGAGGCAACCCAAATGAAATGCTCACCTCCCACCAATCAAGTGTGCAAGTCCAACTGAACTTCTGTCAAACTCCCAAGAAAATGAGAGGGTTGAGAGCTAGCCAGGATGAACCAGAAACCTTATACTGCAACCAATAAGCAGCAACGGATCTGGACTCAAAGAAGCTCAGGTCCATTATGGAAAAAGAGGTCCGCGTTCTGCAGAAAGTACTGAAACAAATCCTCATGGACCCCATGAGGTACTTAACAGGAAGCGGAACTGAACCCAAGGGAACGCAGCCAAACAGCCCAACTTGTACAGAATTGGATGACCCGACTTCTTTTGTTGCAGAGGGTAAAAATGATCCCCTGCAACAAAAGACTCTCCATGGAAAGGACCAAGAGTTACAAAGGGCTGAAAGATTCCTTAAGGGCACTCCTTGGGCTTCCACTCAACACTAAAAGGCTCCAGGGCAGAGCTGAAGTTCTCACCCAACACCTGAGACAGGAAGGTGTCCTCACAAGGAGAAAGGCCATGTAAACAAGCATGCTAACCCCTAGTGTGCTTTAGCACAATTAAAGAATACCCCAAGCCAAAGGCCAAAACAGAAGGATCAAGGATCCTCGAATATACCAAGGCAAGGTTCTCTACCTTGGTGGCCAGGCCTTATGGTCGAATACCAGAACACATCAGAGAAGGGAAACTCTGTGCAGGAACAGTATTACCAGGTACTGTATACACTGAAGAAAACCCTGAGTGCATGCAGCCTAAAATGCCATAGGAGCCAAGACCACACCACAAGCCAGAACCAAAACACACGCATGAAGAAACAGTACACAGAGCAAATGACCCCCCTCCTACCCGGAGGGCAACACAGTCCAAGTATGACCGGGACTTATCTTGAAGCAGCAGGGCTTGCCCACGATCTGACTGACCAGTAGCACTACTAGCAGTACCAGACAGCATGACAATGGCAACAGAACTGAGATGGGAAGTCTACTGTGGGCTGGGGTCAGACTGCCTAGTAGTGGTAATCAGTACTAATGAGTTTCAATCTATTTTGAAAGATTCCCTTGTTCTGTATGAATCGTTTGTAGAGTTTGACGGTTTCAAAGTTTCATTTTTGTACACCCTCTGGTTGTCTGTAAAGCTTCACTGACTTTCGGAAGAATTTTTCCAGAGAGGTGGTGGATACCCGCAGAGACCCGCTCCCTGCACCTCTGTGAGGGAACCAGGTTCTGGCTCTGGTCCCAATACAACAAACAGAATTCCCATGACTGACTGACCCTTTAGTATAGCACAATCTCGGCAAGATAGCTTCTGGAAGCACCAACGGATTCCCTCCAGAAATCCTCAGAAATAATGCAAGAACCTTTAACATACCAACAGCTTCCTGTTGCTGTCACGGCCATTTGAGACGGTGCCCCCCCCCCCTCCCCTTCAGGTATATTCATGTTAACAGACTGGTATGAGAACTTAACAGGTGAACATGTACAGGTACTAAGCCAGTGGACCAACTGTATCACCTGGAGAATACTCATAAATACCTGTGGTGCTTACAGTTACCAACATACAGGCAAGCAACTCCTGTACATTCACTGGTAAGCAGCATTGGATCCCATGGCTCAGAGGACCTCCATAAGCACAATTCGTCTCCATCCCTCATCAGTGGTACTGTACTAGTAAACACATGCAGCCAACATCTGCTTCAGCCACAAGTACATGATTCGGCTAAAATAGAAATCAAATCCAGAAAGCCTCTAATTATCATCTATAATAAGGATGAGGAATTTAAAGACATGTTACCCTGTTGACGAATTCCTCTACAAACATTTAAATCTTAATTCTGTTTATTCAGTGTACAGTATATATTAACTTTGAAAATAGAGGAGCTCTGGAACAATCCTTATCAGTATTGTGGATTATTCAGGAAAAATAATGCACAAGTGTTAATATTACTCCTTCAAGCGAATTCACCTATAATTCACTTTAGTTAGCTAAAGTGAATTTGAATAAAGTGAATGAACAGTGTGGAGAGATGGTTATAGGGGCAGCTAGATATTACATAATTATTATTATATAATCTCTAGCTGCCTCTATAACAATCCCTCCACACTGCTGCCTCTATAACAATTCCTCCACACTGTTCATTCTCTTTAGCTTAGCTTCAAGGAATGATAATATATTTTCAGACATATTTCTATTACTACACAGTAACTCCTTAGGAAGTTTGCCATTCCTCAAAACACTCAAGGATACAGATGCCGATGCCACGCCTGCAGTCCACCCTCCTTCCCTCTCTTTATCGTAAAGCTTCTGATTGTCACTAATGATGCCCGTTTGAATGCTCTCATTATCCGAAAGTAAACTCATGTAGGTAGTGCAGCTAATTCTAGCCAAAGTCTGCTGTGAGGAGGAGTGTGAGGGCGGGGAGTAGTAGTAGAAGCTTAAAAGTGGGGAGACGAGGCAACCCAGCCCTTCCCCCGTCCTCCAAAATGTCCACCACAAGTAATGTATTATTGTGGCCACCCTGATGCTTTAACGTGTTCTTACTGGAGTAGGTGTCCCCAGGTCGCCCTACAATGCTCCAGCTGCCGGAAGGTGCAGGGATTTTGTTGGTCAGAAGCTTTGTGGTGCGCAGGCTGTCCCCAAGATGGGTATTGGCACCGCCACTGTTCCTGCTGCTGGAGATTGGGGTGGATGAGGTTGGCCCTCTGGTGACCTCACCTGTGGGACAGTCTTCATCACTTGCATTATAATTCTTCACATTTTTTATTTAAATAAAAAATGATTATAGTGAACGTTTCAGTTGTAAACAGAGGGTAAGCTATAAATGAACTTTGAAAAATCACAACCAAAATACCATAAATATTTTGACGAATGTCATTACAGTAGAATAACTAACATTATTCAAGTAAATAGACCAACCTACACATATCTAATGAAACCTAGTCTTTTCTTGTAATCAAAGATGTTTCAGTACTTCTTGGGGACTCGTCAAGTTTCTACTTGATATAAATCTCATCTAGAAGCGTTACCTAAAACTCTTAATGTTATCCATTAATTTGTTCTTACCCTTGCGAGACCCCACTTACCTGGGTGAGGTATGCGCCACGTTTGTCTAGTAGGCACAGGAACTACACGATCCTTGATCTCTGTAGTAGAATAAAGATCGTAATTTGTATATTTTTAAACTACTGTACTGGTATATGCCTGTATATATTAATGTGTATATACAGTATCCTAGAATTAATGTGTTATAACTAATACTTCAAGCAAATACCCTGTAAATCCAAGGAATATTCACTTGAATTAATAATTTATAGTGCTATACAGTACTTTCATGAATCTTGCCTGAAATGCTGTGCATACTAGTGGCTGTAGGCATAGCATGTACTAGCTCTATCTAGAAGTCCAACATTCTGTTTAACTCATTTTGAATGTATGTACTTTCACCTAAATTAACATTATTATTATTATTACTGTATTATTATTCTGAAATGATCCATTCTAATGAAAAAAATGTTTATATGCCTGAATTCACGAGTTATAATAATTAGAACAAGTAAATATACTAAAATGAATCTGTTGTAAAAAGTATGATTAAGATTCATCTCAGAACACCTGTGCTGCGATTAGTATGTAAATTTTATATTATACTGATTATTAAATTAGCCTAATATATGTTTTAGTGTTTATCGAAAGGTAGAAGGAAGAAATGGGAAGGTGGGGGGACTCTCCCTCCCTCTACTGGCTACAGTATTACTGTCTACTTTGTTACTATTGAAACTATCACAAACTATGTTGGATGATGATGGGCTCGAGGTAATTTGCAGTGGTTGAACCACTGAAACTGTCAAGAAACCGTCAAGAAACATGCACAGATCAGTCCGTTATCCTAACCTTTCCCAACGTCAAGAAACTGTCATACTGAAGTCCCGAATCGTAACCTACCACAAACTCAAAACTCAATAAGACCGTATGTCAATTTTGCGAGCTACTACCATTTTCTAGTACGACAATTTTTTTCCTTGGGTCAAAAATGCAAATACTAAGGCAAATTTTGTTTAGCCTTAGTATGTCAAAATGCGACACATACTAAGGACGGGTTGCACAGATACCGTATATTGGATAGGATAGATTAGCGTATAATGTAAGAAGTGTACCGATTACCACTACAGGCAGCCCGGCCCCAGTCAGCTTCCATAGTCAGTTCTGGAGCTGATGAACTAAGTTCTGGCTTTGGTCTCTAGAAGCCATCTCAGCGAGGTGGCTTCCTAGAGCCACAAAGTGTCCCCCAGAAATATACTTTTGCCAACGGAACCAAATCATCTGAACTAGGTCGTGCACAAATCATTATATGTTGCTCTGAATTTAAAATAATAATTTTTCAATTATGTATGAGAAATATTGAGAGATGCACATTGTGATGAAGTCACTGGATTAATGCGCCTGATCTAAGAATGGGTTGGATAGAAGCTTTTTATAATTGTTTTAAGCACAGCCTGCAGATTGACTAGCCAGCAACTCGCTAAATTTGTGAGCAAGTGAAGCACTGACCCACCGTAGAGCCTGATGGTGCCCTGAGCATGACCAGTGGGGTTGACGGCGTGGCACCTGTAGTGAGTAAAGTCTCGAGGACCTACATTCTTCACGGTCAGCAGCACCTGCGTCTTGGTTGACACCTTCACCTCCTCCAGCTGGTACTTCTCGCCTGTGGGTGGATCATTATTCAAGATGAAACTAATTATACAGTACTGTACCTTGTTATTATTATTCCTTGTTATAATTATTGTTATTATTATTATATTTTATTATCCAGCAATTTATATAGCTATAATAATTGTGTTCCTATAACCTATGGATCAGTTAGTTTAGTTCATTTATTATGCACCCCATACTCATCCTGTGAGCAGTAGTGGAAAGGATTACAGAGGCACATAATGGGTGCAGGAACTGAACCCCAAAATTAATTTACCAAAACAAGTTACAGTCTTGATGAGCTAGTTAAAAAATATAATTTATATTGTTATGTCAACAATGGGTTAGAAACGAGTATAGTCTCCAAGCTAAGCAACTTATATATATGGAGAGCTTGCGTCATACAGTAACTTATATGTTTATCCTGCACAATCCTCCTTTCCAACCAATGGGCAGCAGTGGAAAGGTTACAGTCACCTACATTTACTACCTGCAGTTACCAAACTGGACATATTTGGCTAAAACCTCTGGTAGCAGATAGTTTTTAATTAAATATTTACACATTTCTCTTAACATTTGCTATGCAGATGCCTCTGAATTCATGTATCTTTTCACACTCCATCACATAGTGACGGAGGGTGTGCAAATAATTTTGTTAACACAGTTTACATTTGGTCAGGTCTAAATCAGCAGGTAGTGAAAATTTCCAGCATAGCCGAGTCTAAGTCGAGCAGTAGTAACAAATGGAGTCTGCTGATTTTATTGAGTGATCCATAAATATGTGGCTCTTCTTGTATGATAGATGGAATTATTATTATAGATTTCATTGTCTCAAATCTACAAAGTTTTGTTGAAGTTCTTGGAAATATTGCTAAAATATAGATGAAATATTGCTCTCAGACTGCTTAAAGGTAATCCAAGGTTATAACCAACTCCTCCTTTGAAGGTACAGTAGATTCTTTGGCTAACTTATCAGCTTTGTCATGCATTCGGAGGCCAATACGAGATGGAATCCACATGAAATGGACTTTTGTTACCATCATTAATAATTTTGTTGTATCTGTGTCTAGCTTCAGACACGAGCATGTTAGTTATGTAAGAGTTGAGCACAATTAAGGACAATAAAGAACCATAATTAATGTACCAAGTTTGGAGACTTTTATACATTTGAGTGCTAGTAGTAAGGCAAACAGTTCGGTCTGAAGGGTTGAGACCCAGTTGTTTATTCAGAATCCTCACTAAAAATATAAGCCATCACCCATTGTCAGGACAACTTTAACACTAAAATGTACATCAGTGTCACAATAGACTCCTCTCCCCAGGTCGCAAAACATAGACCGGAGGAAGAGGGTCCATCTCCTCCACCCCCATTCAGAAAACAGACCAAATACAAACTCCCGTATGTTGTAAAAGACCCAGTATGGCAGGAAATATATAAGTACTATAACGTTATAATCTTGGACCAAACTAAAATAAGACTAAAGAATGTAAGACCTCTTGTATATAGAAAAAATAAAATAAAAGTTTAGATAGTATACCAACCTACAGTATCACCTGCCATTGGTTGATTATATAATAACCTGGTGACGTGATGGTTTGTGAACTCACCGTTTGTCACGTTGGTGTTGTTGACTGTCCAAAAATGCTGGGGTGGGGGGTTGGCTTCACTGGAACAGTTGAGGGTGATGTCGAGGCCAGACTTGGTGCCCACCAGCTCCCGTCCCAGCCACAGCACCGGTGCGTCTGGCACAACACAAGAGTTTACCGTGAAACTTCAGACAATGCAAAGAAAACAGGAAAAAATGGTAGGGAGAAAATAGGGAAACTAAACAAAAATAGGAGAATATAAGGAAAAACAAATTACAGCATAAACTAAATGAAGAGAGCAGTTTTAAAGATAACATGTATATGCAAATAAACAAAAATGTATTTGGGAGAAATCAATTTGTTTAAAAACATGCAGTAACCCATAAAACAGTTAAAAATCACAAAGTAACAATAATGGCTCAAGCAGCTAAAAGAAAGTTTTACAGGTCATATAAAGATGTGTGTTAGAACAAGGTGACCTATGTCGTATAGCTCAGTCGATTAAGGCAGCGTCTGGGATGCTCTTGGACGTAGGTTCGAATCCTCGTCACGGCCCTTGTGGATTTGTTCAAGACTGAGAAAGGTTGTTCTAACACACTTCACCTGCAGGGGCCGAGACACTCACAGGTGACGGTGAGGTGAGTGGTGCGGGAGACGGGCGCCGTGGCGTTGTTGTCCACGTGACAGGTGTAGGCGCCGGTGTGCTCCCGTCGGACAGACTCGAACACCAGGTCCGGCCCTTCCGTCACCCACACTGTCGGTCACAAACATGTATAACATGGGAATTAATAAAGGCCACTAGCTTCCTGTCCCCTAAAGAGACTACTATATACAGATGGGGGGGGGATCTATGACAAGCCGCCGGCTTCTTGTCCTCGTCGAAGCCACTAGTGTTAGTGGTTCTCAGGTAAAACAAACAAACAAGCTAAACTAACCTTCCTTCCTAGACCTAATATACGCTATCTGAGGCCTAATATAGTACACATGCGCTATACTAGGCCTAGGAATATTTAAATTTATTTTTTAGCTTCTTTTTTCGGACTATAAGTAGTACAAAGTTCTACTAAGTACGTCAATATTTGTACTATGGTGCACATAGTTACAAAACGTACTACCTAAACAGGATGGGTTGATGCGACATCTTGTGCTTCAAAGTGACCTGTGGAGGAGGGGGGGGGGGGTCATCCTCAGGGCGAAGAGGGGGGGGGGTGAGGGAGGGAAGGGAGGGAAGACACTGCAGGTGACTTAAGACTGACCTATACGGGGCGAGCGGAAGATGGGGTCACCGTCAGTCCTGCGCCAGGTGGTGAGGGCTGGAGGGAAGGCTCTGGCCCTGCAGGTGAGCCTGAACGGCCGCGCCCTCCCGCACCTCCACGTACGACCCGGACCATTCCTCCAGCGTGGGCGGGACTGTCCTCCCGCGGGAGAGAGATGCAATACATAAATGGCTATGCATGTGTAATTGGATTTGAAATGAGCTTACAGTAATTAACTTAGTCGACAGATCACCGGTATGTTATACAAGGTCGACACAAAGATGCGTCATCTTGTGGACGAGTGATAAGAGAAGGCGAGGAGAACATGTCACTATTTTATATAATCATAGTAATGATAAAGTTGGGAAAATCTGTAGGAGCCGTAATGAGGATTCGAACCTATGCACTGGATATTCCCAGGCACACGCTTCAGTGGAAGCCTCTGGAATCCTCGTGGGGTCAATAAAACCCCAGGTTGCTATTTTTCTTACCATGTCGTGGCCTGGTTGACTACGGCGTGTGCGTGGGAACACCCAGCGCATAGGTTCGAATCCTCATCACGGCTCCTACGGAATTTCTCATTGATACATCACGTTAGTGTGATTTCTGAGTAATAATAAAGTTGCAGCCAAGTGCACTAGGAAACTATCTTGTGTACGGAGGGAAACTAATCACCTTCTCTGCTAAGGCGTGTATGACAACTCAAGTTAAAGCTGTATTTGAGTACTCGCCTTTTATTTTGGATTCGTGTCCATCTACCGCCCACAAGATGGGTATAATCGAGGTACACTACCGCCCACAGCATGGGTATGGGGGGTGCATAATGTCTAAATTTAAAAAATAAGGTAATTTCATAACAAAATACGACGAATATAGACAGCTCATGAAGAAAATAGTTGACAAGCAATTGACAGAACATGAGAACCAGACGAAAGGACTGACCTAGCACCTGCAGGTAGCTCCTGGAGAAGGTCATAGGCTCAGTGTTGAGCTGGCACATGTACCAGCCTCTGTCGACGGCGAGGACGGGCGAGATGGTGAGGCCGGCGGAGTGCCGGTCGGCGTGGAGGGAGAGCCGCGGGGTCTTGGTGTACAGCTGGCGACCGATGCTCAGGATGGACTGTGTCTCCTCGTGCACCCACGCCAGCTGCTGGCCAGCACAACAACAACGTCTCAACAACCAGAAGAGTTAGTTTGCTATGGACCTACATGCCTCTCCTGTGGACGATGACCAAATGGGTGCAGCCACCTGCATACATTGATGTCAACAGGAGCCGCCTTGGATATAGAGCGTTGTGTCAACTGTTTGTGGTGCCTTCTTCCACAAATTAATGACTTTTCTGGTTTGACTGTCAAAATCAGTGTGGAACGCGTAGTCGGTATAGTGTCAACTTAATTATTTGCATTAAAAACTATTTCAAAGGTACAAAAATCACGTTAAAAATAATGTTGGATGCATTATAGTCAGCAAAGGACAACAATGAACAATGCATCTAAAAGTCTGGTTTAAAAGTAAACGTCATAAAAGTCTGAAATGTCAGATATTAATGTAAAATGTAGAAAACATCACTGAAAAGGTTATAGGCTGCTGCCGTTTTCTTCCCTACCGGCCGCTCCCCCTTACTCCCCTCCCCTCTTCAACATTAATATTTCCCCGCCTCTTTATTTTCCCCCATCTCCCTCTCCCCCCCCCCACTTCCTTCCTGACCTTGTAACCGTGGAGGTTGGTGACGGAGCACATGAGCGTCACCTCCTGGCCCTCCACCACCGTCACATTGTGGGCGGGATGCACGAACCTGGGCGGCGCAGGGCTCATGCCCACCCTCGCCGGGGTGTCACCTGCAGGCCAGAGAGAGGTGATGAGGGAGCAAGTTCATTTCGGGGCAGGCATTATAAGGAATACAAGTCCTGACATACAATATTTACAATAAACCAAACCTCGGCTACCATCAGCTTTTTGTCCGGTCGTGATGGTCGAGTGGATAAGGTGCCATGTACACCAGTTGCATAGTGCTCCTGGCAGTTAATCTAAAACATACATCCGCATTATATACAATAAATTGCTAAATCAATACGCTTATTGATTACCTTTCGTTGATAAGATTGTGTTGAGGTAACATGTGTTATGGACTAGGTTTAGGCCTTAGCTATAAATATTTAAATATCTTGTAAAATTTGCATGTTTAATTCAAAGAGTTGTTGCTTAATATTAAGAGGTTGCTAGGAGAAAGTGGGTATGCAAACTTAGCACTGGACATGTGTAAATTAAGGGAGTTTTGTTATGATAGTTAGGCTAGGCTATAATTTTTGGGTGTATTTAAAATTAATTACGTGTGTATCGATTCGAATGATTATTGCAGTATGGCAGGTAAGCTCGCATTATTAATTGGTAAATCTTAGACCTATACATATTTGTATAGCTTGTCTATGTAAATTAGACAATATGAATATACAGAGCTTGTATAGTAATCCATGGGATTGGCAGAGTAAAGAGAGATTTGTACAGTGAATATGACTTCAGAAATTAGTATCATCTGGGTAACTTTTGAAAAAGTGAAATAACTTAAGTGTAGGGAACATGTGCCCTCCAGAATGTAATCCATTGTGTGGGTTGAAGTTTCCACTGTTACGAACAAGACCAACTTGTCATAGCTTTAATTGTAATACACAAGGAAATCACATTAATGTGATTTATCAACTAGAAAACTAATATCAGCAATGCAGAGGTTTCGAACCCTTGACCTGGATACTCGCAAGTCATACACTTAAGAATTAGTTAACGTAAAAGGGAAGGCACGAGAAATGTATGCAAGAGTCTGCCACCACATTGAATGCATTTATAAATGTAGGTAAGACTTTATGCATTCATATATTGCATATGAATGTATTAAACGGTGAATTCAAGGTACACGGAATTTTAATAATTAAACTCTAGGACTAGAAATGAGTAACTAGATTACAAATGCAGTTAGTTAAAATGTCAGTTTTCCTAACACTGTTTTTAGTCACGGAATATACTCTAAAATATTTATATTTTAAACTGGACAATATTCTTCCTTAATTTTAGAAGGAATTTCTCACGTGGACACTAGTACGTGTTCCATATTTAGTCTCTTGCTCATGTGAAAAAATAACCAAATAAATCAGATGACTGCAACGAACTTAATAATTTTTATAATAAAAATAGCAACACTAATTATATTGATAAACTTACTTACGACAATGTAGTGCTTAAATGATGGTGAATGAATGAATAACCCAATTTAAGTATTAAAACCACAAAATTCGGATGTAATTACATCCTTTATCAATGTTATGTATACAATGTTCTGAACCTTGTATACATCACCTTGATAAAGGATGTAAGTTACATCGGAACATTTGACTTTTATACACTTTAAACATAAACTGGGTCTTTCATTCACCTTCACTAATTATATTAACAGTTGTTGTGGAATACGTAAATAAATTTCATTCATCGTATGCTTCTTTACCGAAATTTATAAAATGTATATAACAACATATTGTATAAACGTGAGAGCATTGTGTTGGTTGGTGGGGAGCCAGTCTTGCCCAACCCACGCCATTGGCAGAGAGCAGGACAAATGTCTTGTACCCCTGACAGCACTAAGATCATCGCAAAATACCTCCATGGTTCCTCCTTATTCATGGTTGCTCCCTTTTAAGCATAAATTTGACAGCCGATGATTGTATGTGTAGCTCTTTAAACGGAACCATTATTATTGTCATACAATCTTAAGAAATAGATTGATATTGAATTTCGGTATTAAATTACGACGCTATATCTAATCGATGATATATCGATGCTAATTACTACTGCTATTTCATAATGACGATATATAAACACTTATGTTGGATTTCAAAGTGTTCAACAGAGCGCTTTAAGTAATCAGTAACCCACGAGAGCTGCTAACTAACCTTTATTACTCCTCTCTCGACACAAACTTTTCCCATTTTTCATCATAGCCACCCCCCCCCACCCAACACATCCAAACACCAACCAAAGACACACAACGCTTTGCTCAAAACAATGGCCTCCAGATAGAGAAAACGGGCAGGTCAGCAGTTTTGTACAGCTTCTCCTCCCAATAGCTTTTGTTATGAAGAAATATGAGGGAGACGCCCTACTCCTCCCTTGCATGCAACCGGACACATTTCCTCAACATGGGCTTCTGTCTATTGCAGAGCGCCTGTTTACCGGCGCCTCGGATGAGTGTGTTTACGAGGGAGTTGTACTTTATTATGAGAGATTTATGAGTTTACATTTTTCTTCAGCATTTTGAAAAAAAGGAATTATATAAAATATCTTATTAAAACATTTATAAAAGCAAAAGCAAGCAATAATCGTTTAGTTGGGTGTTGGGCTTAGGCCCATCAACTAGGATAGGATCTAGACATTAGCCTACTGACCAGCGAGTAGCCAAAGACTAAACAAAACTTTGAATATATAAACCAAGAACATTAAATTAGTCTTTAGGGGTTTTTAAGTTAAACACGAGACCCTATACTTATTTCTATATGTTGCTAGGCTTAGTTTTTCCAATATATATAAATTTATTACATACATATTGGGCTTTGCCATTAATTATATTTATAATTAACTTATAATTACGCCCAAAATAGTATTTGGGAGTAATTATTACTTTAAGCGAAGTAACAAAATATTTACTAATAGATGGAAACATGTCGTGAACAAAAACACTTATATCTGTCCACCTGTATGTGTGGAAGGCTGTATTTATGCCCTTAATGGATTCAGCAGTTGTGACCAATCCCTGGTTACTGTAATGAGCTTGTGTAAAAACATTACAGTAACTCACTATTTCATAAAAAGTTCATTATTTTAGACTAAAATAGGAAGAGCTTTTCTTTTTTTAGTTTTCTTATTTTAGCAGAAAATACGTCTTTTCTTATTTTAGCCTAAAATACGCTTTTCCTTAATTTAGCCTAAATTACGCTTTCTTATTTTAGCCTAAAATACGCTTTTTCTTATTTTAGCCTAAAATACGCTTTTTTCTTATTTTAGCCTAAAATACGCTTTTCCGTAATTTAGCCTAAAATAAGCTTTTTCTTATTTTAGCCTAAAATACTTTTTTCTTATTTTAGCCTAAAATACGCTTTTTCTTATTTTAGCCTAAAATACGCTTTTTCTTATTTTAGCCTAAAATATTTGTTCTTTAGCGTAAAATGCTGAAGAGCCCTCTGAAGGTCATGCTGAAGTTATTAATGAATTTTCACTATCGAAAACATTGTAAATCTGATCTCGGGAAGTTGTACTGATGATCAGGAATATTCTATTCACTTTAATTTATCTGACTTTCATGTAAATTTACAGTGGTCATTTATATGATATTTAGTTTCTTTTGTGTCCTTTCTCATGCGTCCTATGCAAGAATAATCACAAAAAATAAACACGTGATTCGGTTATGCGTAAGTATCCACATAGAAAAAATTAAAACAAATTCTAAACGATTTCATTTTATTTTGTCTATGTTGATTCTTACTCCATGTGTCAACTGATATTTAAAGTAGCTCATAACTAGTGAAGGAGACTACTGCTATTACCGTTAATAAGTGAAAGAGACCACCATTACCGTTAATGAGGGAAGGAGATCACCGCTATCGTTAACGAGAGGAGACCACCGCTACCGTTAACGAAAGAAGGAGACTACTGCTACCGTTAACAGTGAAGGAGACCAGTGCTACCGTTAACAGTGAAGGAGATCACAGCTACCGTTAACGAGGGAAGGAGACCACCGCTACCGTTAACGAGGGAAGGAGACCACTGCTACCGTTAACGAGTGAAGGAGACCACCGCTACCGTTAACGAGTGAAGGAGACCACCGCTATCGTTAACGAGTGAAGGAGACCACCGCTACCGTTAACGAGTGAAGGAGACCACCGCTACCGTTAACGAGTGAAGGAGACCACCGCTACCGTTAACGAGTGAAGGAGACCACCGCTATCGTTAACGAGTGAAGGAGACCACCGCTATCGTTAATGAGTGAAGGAGACCACCGCTACCGTTAACGAGTGAAGGAGACCACCGCTACCGTTAACGAGTGAAGGAGACCACTGCTACCGTTAACGAGTGAAGGAGACCACTGCTACCGTTAACGAGTGAAGAAGACCACCGCTACCGTTAACGAGTGAAGGAGACCACCGCTATCGTTAACGAGGGAAGGAGACCATCGCTATCGTTAACGAGGGAAGGAGACCACCGCTACAGATAGCTAGTGAAGGCGACGACTAGACTATCGGTAACTAGCGAAGGACTAATACTACCGATAACTTAATAAGGAGACTACTACAAGAACGTAAGAACGCTCTCATTGTGTGTTTTGACATGTGGTACAGCCTAGCATTAAATTATATTTCTACTACTTTGTATTGAGTTTAACATGATTAAGTTTTAAGCTTACTAAATGCTACCGACTTTGAATCCCATTTCGAGTTTGTTATTTACAGCAACAACTTTCCGTTTTTTGTTTATAACAATTGTACATGATCGGATACAAGAACATTTTTGATAGTGTCAAATTCCCAATTCCCGGCGGTGGTGTTTATCCTGACGCACACCATACGATCACACGGCCATGCGACCTTCCTTATTGGTATTCCTTGAGCAGTTGCACATTTTATCTCCACGCGAAGTCAAGCGGGCGACACGAGGACGAAAGAGAGCTCTTGGGGGGTCACGTACAGTGCGCGACATTCACCTTTACATCCCCGGAGCAATGAGACCAGATTTAAGAGCCATATTCTGCCTGCGTGAACTGCCCTGTTCGGCAATATAGTCAATGGATCAATATTTGTCAACCTGGCAAGCCTTCCCCGCTTCAAGATGGCTGCTAATGCTATTCCCGATGATATTTTTACTCGGGACAAATTGGAATTTGACTGTCACATTGCACAAGAAACGTATAGCCAGGGTGGGTATCTGTATAGTGTGTTTGGGTTATAAAAACAGGTTTTTGAAGTTCCAGCGAAGCATTGAGGGGCTGTTAACGGAGTCTTTATTTAACCGCTGCTGCCAGGGTTGATTTTCTTCAAGTGAAGGCAGTCATCGCTCGCCATGACTAAGATGGACTAGTGTTGGTAATTTCTTCGTGGGTGACAAAAGTGGTTGGAAGTATATGCGCGTGTGTGTGTGTGTGTGTGTGTGTGTGTGTGTGTGTGTGTGTGTGTGTGTGTGTGTGTGGTGTGTGTGTGTGTGTGTGTGTGTGTGTGTGTGTGTAGCGCTTAGTGTGCACTTTATGACCAAAACGTTGTGTATAATCAATGCGCAATCTAAATGAATTGCAAAATATGAATCTAAATAAATAGTTCCCGAAATCTAGAAAATTTAATAACAAGTTTATTCAATTTGTATTTTAACATGTTATTGCTTTAAACTTGCCTTGACTAATGGAGACAAAGAAAATTTCCAAATATATATTGATAATTGTCACGTAGCTCCTAAAACGAACAGGCCAATTTATAAACAGTTTCTACAATAAACCCATACAGGAACCAAGTTTCATTCTGAAGCTAAAATTCCCATAGCAAAATGAAAAATCCTCGATATGGAAAATTTATATACGTAGAGAAAATTCAGTCTTTAATAATGTTTTAGTCAATATAGCGAGTTAAAAATATTTAGTGAATTGGTTAATGTATATACTGTATTTAGGTTTCCAGTATGCTTAGCCCCTGAGAATATTTAGTTTTTAATTTTATATGGCCTGAATTTATTAGATTAAAAATTAATCTGCTGTAGACTGACCTGGGAAAAGCTACTAGATCTGTTTACAATCTCTGTACTGTGTGCCATGCTCCATTTTCAGCAAAAGTTGTACAAATACATAGTTTCCCAGTGAAACAAGATGGCGTGGTGCATCAAGAGGAAGGTGACCAGCTGAATACCATCTCACGAGAGTTCAACATAGTGAAGCATCAACTGATATGTCGCTAGATAATCTATTTTTATATATATATATATATAATAATAATTCATTGTCGGGGGACAGGAAGCCAGAGTGTATTCATTGACGTTAGGCTTATATCAACCCCCCCCCCCCCCCCGAAGGTAAATTTCCTGATCACGCCCTCAGGATGCAAACCCAAAGCTGACTAACTCATGAGTACCTACTTACTGCTAGGTGAACAGGCACATTAGGTGAAAGGAAATTTACCCAACCATTTGTCCCATCAGGGATTCGAACCTGGAATTCTCGATTGTGCATCGAGAACGAACCCGACAGTATTACCGTGACCCTTCTGACTGAACTCAATGGCCATATAGACACCAAGATGTGTACTCTGCTTCTTTCTGTATATAACACTGAGAGTTAACTTTAGTCTTGAGCTATGTTCAGGACTGAAGTTTTCATCGTGGTTGGATGATAGTACGCTGTTGTCTTAATAATCCTCCAGAGGTTTAAAGCTTTAAGCTCAACACCAATCAAAACCGAACTTCGTAATAATCAGTTAAATGATAAAAGGATTGAGCGTTTCCTGGATGTCATTCTTATCCTTTCGAGCGGGGACTGACTTTCTTGGGTTTCAGTCAACGCATGTGATATAACTGTACTGGAAACTTTCTTGACGAAATTGATCTCCCTAAATATGACTCACTTCTTGAACATGCTAACATGTCTAAAAGTTCGAGTCAGAAGAGAATCTAAGGAGCACGTAAGTGTACTCTCCACTCCCCCTTCAGCTCATACAATATAAATTTATTGAACTTTCTGGCTCATTCGTACAAAAATACTGTTCTTGCTGAGATCTGAAATGTCAAATATTTTTCAATAATTATTGATGCTTCGCCAGACTGTTCTAACCAAAACATAACCACCACAATCTTAACTATATATCAAGATTGTCGACAACACTACTACTTTTGATCAAAGAATGTTTGATAATTTCATTATTAACTGGAACGGAAATTGCTGTTCAAGTTTTAACAATTATAGACGAGTTTATGTTAGATATTCAGCTCAAGCGTGGTCAAGCCTATGATAACGGATCCAAATGCATTTTCTGTAGCTGTGGAAACCGCACATTAAGCCTGATAATTTTGACTGCAGTTTCAAATAGTGGTATAATCACTTACTTTGACAGTATAGAGCCAACATAAAGCTTCTTTAGTAGCTGCCTACTATGCAAGAAAATTTTGCATTATCAATTTCCAGTTTGTGATATTTCAAAACAATAATTGATTGATGAAAATTAAGCCACCTCAAGAGGTGGCACGGGCATGAATAGCCTGTAATCCAAAACAAACTGATCTGCACGGATTTATGGTGAAAGATCAGCGGCATAGTTTGATCAAGAAAAGCCTTAAGTGAACTTTCTCTCTCAATCTCACTCAACACGCCCGAACTTGACTCTGTTCTTTCTAAAAATTAATGTTCAAATCAGCATTTGTTTTAACATAATCTTTGTGGATTAAGGCCATTTACAATGATCCATTAAGCTAATCTGTTTATTGAAGTACCTAACTCCTACACTATGTTAAGGGGATCAACATTCACCAGGTTCATCAAGAATGGGACGCAACCTTGAGTCGTGTCAAATTAGTTAATTCAAATTAACATTACTAGTGACTACACGCGGCGCGGAATTGCATGTTAAATTTGAATTCATGGGATTCTTAATAAATATTTACCCCGCAACCTATCCCCCTAAAATGTTGGCACAAACATGCACCGTTGGACCTCAAAGGTTCACTGTTGTACTATTACATTACTCCAAATGGCATTCATAAACATATGGAACTGAATTTCTATAATTTATGAATTTATACAGACCTAACCTGTTCAAGGCCTAAATAAGCAATCTAGGCGTATTATACGCTAGCTTAGGCCTAATTCAGTACAAACAAGCGCAATACTAGACCTAGGAAAGCGTAGATTTAATCTTGTAGAAGGCAGGGGAAAAATAATAGTACATAACGTGAACTTTGTGGCTGAAAGTCCATTTTTGTACGTTAAGTAAATAGTTGCTATAAGTACAGTATCATCACTTTTGTAATATGGGTAGCGCAATGAATCTGCGAAAACTTTAAATACTTCACAGTAAATACAATATTAAACATAATAATTATTCGCGATTCATAATCTTACTCGGCTCCTCCGTTACTTTACAGTCTGTTCAACAAGATTATTCATTCATACGACGGGGTCTACACCTCTCCTAGCTACCTAGCCAATATTAATTTGATCCGTTCTTACGCACGAAGTCGGTATTATCCAAGTAGTATTTGGAAAATAAGATTCACAGTGACCGACCTATCGCCACTTGGCGGGAAATCAGTAGGACAAGCTTTATCAGTTTTAGACAGCAGCGTGGAATATAAATTAGCTTTAAAAGTCCCCGTCCTCTGATACCTTCCCATGAGACGGTCATCATATTTACCGTGTTAGCCTATAGATAATGAACTACCTCGTAACCTTTCTCAAATGACGCTGGCTTCTTTACGGCTAAGCCGCGCCCCCAGAGGGCCAAGATCCCCTCAGGAAGTGATAAGATGTATGCCTAAAGTTCACCATCTTGATTTTGTCACGTGGTCGCTATCGTTAGCATGGATTCGTGATTATAATCTTGTTTATTTTTTATTTGTTGGCGACTGCTTCATGGAGGGGTGGGGGTGGATGGTGGCGTCATCCGGGGTGGTGGCGGCTATGAAGGCCACCTCATGTATGCTAGGAGCGCGCGGCCCAGACATAAAGCCGCGAGCCATATGATGGCCAATATCAATATTCACAGATGCGGTGTGTAAAGTTGGCGGATTTTAGTTCCACAGTGGATCGCCCTTCTTACCCCCTTCCCTCCCTCCACCACGTCTTCTCAGACGAGTCCTCCTTCCCTCTGACAGCGCCTGGAGCCTCAGCATCCCTCTGGAGCCAAGATGAAGAATGGAGAGGAAACGGCAGCGGGTTTGCGTGGCCAGCTTGTATGTGATGAGTAGGTAAAATGATTATAAGATTTTTACCGGAGTTTTTTATTAAGGTTATTCTGGCCTAAAGTTTCTTGATAGAAGAACTTTTTCCCGGGGTGGAAATGCGTCTTTTTTCTTTTTTTTCTTTTTTTGGTGCTGAGGTAAGGGGGAAATATTAGATGGGCAAGAGGATTGGGGGAGCAAGGGAAACTAGTCCCTCCACGGCGGCGACAACTATGGCGCCCATTTAATGGGGACGTCAACTTTAGTGTCCCCTCTCTACAGCGACGTCAACCATAGCGACACCTCCCCCCCCCCTATACGGCGACGTCAACCATAGAGAGCCTCCCTCCACCGCGACGTCAACCATAGCGATCCCCCCTCTACCGCGATGTCAACCATAGCGACACCCCCCCTTTCCACAGCGACACCCACCCACCCCCTCTCCACTATGATATTAAATCAACCATAGCCATCCCCCCCCTCCCTCCACCGCGACATCAACTATAGCGACATCCCCCCTCTCCACCGCGACGTCAACTATTGTACCCCCCCCCCCTCACTCTCTCTACGGCGACGACCCTGGGAATCTAACCCGGGATCCCCGAATGTGAGTCGAGAACGAACCCAAATGTACTACGAGAAAGGCTGAAAGAGTAGACCTAACATTGCTAGGAGAATGGAGCCATACTTCGAATTTACAGGGTGGAAAAGAAGGAAACGTTTACAATGAACAATAGCACAAGAGGACATAGAAAAATATGACACATTAGCCATCGAGATTGATTTTTTGTGCAAGACAAAGGAACATGGGGTGAACTAAACTGGCAAATTGTAGAAGCCAGATACATTCGCAGCCTCAAGAGTAGGCATGATTGGATACATTTAGGTCGGGAATCATTGTATGAGAGCCGCCGTCTGGAAAGGCGGGGTTAAACAGCTGGAGCTCAAACCCGCATAAATATATTGGCGAGTAAACCACAATAAGAAACACACACACAAACCCAGAACCGACGAGCGGCTTATTTTGATATTGCTGTTTTAATAATGTGATCAATCGGACAGAAACGTTTTTACCGTAAATCTCATAACCGTTGCGCCCTTGGCTGCTTTTGATTCTATTTGCACACCCTGAATACCTGAATGTTATACTCCGTCTGGATATGCTAGCAGGATCTAAGCAACAATGAATTTAGATCGTACAGACGCGAGGCAATAACGTATAATATTGATAATTTTTTGTGTATCTATGTCTATATAATAGGATGGCTATCTATGGTTGGAAGCCAGACGTTTGGGGCTAGCCTCATTAAACTTTGCAGGGTGAATGGTGGGTGTTAAGGAACTGTCACAAGACCTTGAAAAATATAGATCTATATATGAGAAATTGGATGGCTGTGTGCCAGTCCATCTGGTCCAAGGTTGTAGACACAACGCGTGAGTCTAGCCTCATTCAACTTTGCAGGTGGCTGGTCGAGGGTAAACCCGTCCTCTTAACAGAGCGTCGCATTTTGCGTATACGTATACGTAACGCATACATGACCTAAGGTAAAAAAAATCGTCGTACTAGAGAATAGAAGATGCTCGCGAAATTGACATACTGTCCCATTTTCTGTTGTGGGTCCTCTGGTAAGTTAGGATAAGTAAGTAATTATCAAAAGAAGGCGCCAAGCCGGGGAGACTATGTAGCTTTTAGCTTAGCATAAAGGCACTTTAGTACGACAATTTCGTGACGTTGGACAATATTAGAAGGCCGGACTGCGGAGTTATATGGTATTGTCACAGGCGGCTCGGCTCCACTGCCCCTCTTTTAGGGTGGTCGCCTCCCATGGCAAACAACTTTAGTTGATCCATCAAGCATCAAGTGGATAAAGTTAAAAGATGGGATGCAGAGTCCTTGTATCCAGCAGACGCGAGGCAGGTGGAGGAGTGTCACAATTACAACTCGTATTAAGACCTATTTCATATCTCACCCATTATTATCCCTTTTTCAGAACACGTTGACAATAGGAAAACGAGGCGTAATTTGACAAAACATCGTCAGTGGCTTACTGCCAGACGCCGGCGCTCCAGAAAGACGGGAAGCGTCGAGACATACCCAGACCTGATGGACACTGTACCCAATGGGCGCGGCCGAGCCCACCGGAGATAGGCGTAGTCACCCTGTGTCGTAGAGTGCAAGAGCAGGCGGAGGGGGCCGGTCGGCTGGGCATGGAGGAGGGAGCCAGGCCTAGGAGCCTAGTAGACAAATACCACGCGTTGTCTTAATCACTAGACCTGACTAGAACGATGATGTCACAGCTGAGGACGGAAGGAGGAGAGGGAGGGAGGGAAGGAGGGGTGGGGGAGTGGTGTATGGTGCGAAGAAGCAGGGGGATTGTGGGTTCCAAGGGTGACAAATTACAGGAGCAGAACACCGCAGGTGCAATCCACAAAAAGGGGGAGATGATAGTGAGAGAGCGTCGGTGGGGAATATGTCATCTTCAGCTCACAAAGGTCAGGAGTAGAGCACTACCCTGACGGTGCCTCGCTATCCCTTCCCCTCTTCACCCCCAGGTATGACCCCCTCCTCTTCACCCCCCAGGCATGATCCCCTCCTCTTCACCCCCCAGGCATGATCCCCTCCTCTTCACCCCCCAGGCATGACCCCCCTCCTCTTCACACCCCAGGCATGACCCCCCTCCTCTTCACACCCCAGGCATGATCCCCCTCCTCTTCACACCCCAGGCATGACCCCCCCTCTTCACCCCCAGGCATGACCCCCCTCCTCTTCACACCCCAGGCATGAGCCCCCTCCTCTTCACACCCCAGGCATGACCCCCCTCTTCACACCCCAGGCATGACCCCCCTCCTCTTCACCCCCCAGGCATGATCCCCTCTTCACACCCCAGGCATGACCCCCCTCCTCTTCACACCCCAGGCATGATCCCCCTCTTCACACCCCAGGCATGTCCCCCCTCCTCTTCACACCCCAGGCATGACCCCCTCTTCACACCACAGGCATGACCCCCCTCTTCACCCCCCAGGCATGACCCCCTCCTCTTCACCCCCACAAGCATGACCCCCCCCTTTTTCACACCCCAGGCATGGACCTCCTCTTCACCCCCAGGCATGACCCCTCCTCTTCATCCCCCCTTTTTCACACCCCAGGCATGACCCCCCCCCCTCTTCACACCCCAGGCATGACCCCCTCTTCTTCACCCAAAACATGACCCATCCGCTTCAGGAAGACCACGGGGGTGTGGTCTTCCTCCCACTCTTCACCCCCCCCCCCCCCTGCCGTATTCCTCAAAATCAACATAGGGACCACACCACGGCCCACCACCAGAGTATAATAAACACTTGCTGGAAAAAGAACGCTTCCCTTCAGAGGCCCACATTAGAAGAGTGCACTTAAGAGACAATGCGTGTAAAGTGCCCTGACTTCTAGGCACTTTACACTTCTTTTTCAATGCCCTGAGAGAGGGCATTGAAAAAAAATGCCCACCTGAGAAAATTTTGATAGAGCTACGTCATCGATACTCTTTAAACGCACCCAACTCGACGAAATTAATTTTTTACGTTTTTTTATATATTACAAGTAGCAAGAGGTGTCACGTCACTATGGCATCATTGTTTTAATACCGGTATATGTGGTCATTCTCACACTGGTGATTTTCTCTAGGATCGAAATTTTTACCTCTTAATATCCTCAAATCAAATGTCACTAAATATATATTTAAGTGAATCAGACTTATGTAAACATACTAATGCATTTTTTGTAGTATATATTGGTCACTTTCTTTTTTTTATGAATCGTAGAGGCATAGTCAAACTGATACCCATTTCAAGATAATTCCAGTATTTATGAACGATAATTCATCGTATTTAAGATTTGGGGGAAAAAAATCGACATTTCGGTTTTCTTTCGTTTGTTCCGTAAATCCATTCCAACCACAACACTATCAACAAGAAGCATACTTTATGTGTTTTCGTGTAAATTCTCCGCTTTATCTGTCTATAAAAGCATGCCTCAGCAACCTGTCCTCTTAAAAAAGAACGTCGCTTTTGGCCGTTTGCAGAGGGCCCTGAGGCCCGGGGCCGCGCCAAACTTGGTAGGGCGGCTGGTCTTTTTCCGGGGATGGCCATATGCTGCTCGGGTCCTCCCTCTTCTTCCCCATTTTGCATTAACCGGCAAATTATACTCATTTTCAATCTCTAAATACCAGAATCAATCCTCATTATGATTCATCTAATACATTATTTCATTGTATTTCATTAATGAAGTGGGTTTAGTGAATGTTTTCAGGCATGGTTGGAAAAGTGATGACAAGTAGGTAGGTGGAGATGCCTGAAGGGTCAGAAAAATTGGATAAAGTAGAGGGATTGTGTCTAAAGTGAGGGAAGGTTGTAGATGAATCCTTTGGTGCCATAGTGATGAATGGTTACACAGATGAACATAATATTTAGTGAAGATACTGAAATGTGGATGGTCGTTTGTCATATATATTTTTTATAGTTATAGCTTACCTGATCAACCAGGCTGTGACTCATACGTCAGGCTGCGAGCAGCCGCATCTAACAGCCTGGTTGATCAGTCCAGCAACCAGGAGGCCTGGTCGACGACCGGGCCGCGGGGACACTAAGCCCCGGAAGCACCTCAAGGTAACCTCAAGGTATATGTTAAGGTTGATATAGTGACAGTTGTGTAGCAAAGATGGTTACAGTGATGGAGATATGGCCTCCACCACCAGTTACGTCATTTACTAAGTTTAATTACTAAGTTTACACGTGTAGATTGTGTCAAAATCTCTTACCTCTCCCCCTCCCTCCACCTCTTCTTTTTACGAGTATAGGAACTTTCGCAGAAAAAGCTATCCAATAGTCTACCCTTTAACCCAACTATCGCACAAGTGGAATAACCTGTTGACTGTGCGAGGTCGCACCTCACCACGTCGCCAGCAAGGTGTGGCCACACATCACTAGTGTGGATTGCGGATACAATCCGTGACGCCCTACGAGCTAGTGGCCTCGCTAGCCACCCCATCCTCAGGAAGGTGTGGCTACACATCACTAGTGTGGCTTGTGACGCCCTACGAGCTAGTGGCCTCGCTAGCCACCCCATCCTCAGGAAGGTGTGGCTACACATCACTAGTGTGGCTCGTGACGCCCTACGAGCTAGTAGCCTCGCTAGCCATCCTCAGCAAGGTGTGGCCACACATCACTAGTGTGGCTCGTGACGCCCTACGAGCTAGTAGCCTCGCTAGCAACCCCATCCTCAGCAAGGTGTGGCCACACATCACTAGTGTGGCTCGTGACGCCCTACGAGCTAGTAGCCTCGCTAGCCACCCCATCCTCAGCAAGGTGTGGCCACACACCACTAGTGTGGCTCGTGACGCCCTACGAGCTAGTGGCCTCTGCTGGGGCAGACTCCAAAGACGCAGTTGGATATTAACAGCAATGCAACATTATACTGGTAACGCTTATAAACTTGCAAATGTGTTCATAGCTACGCCTGGGTGTATATGGTTCCGTTGGCACGAATTTGAATTTGCAATACTTGAGGTGAAAGACTTAGAAGAGGTAAGATTCCAACACGGAAACACGGTGAAGCACTGCTACGGAAAATCTAGAAACACCCTAATGAAGTGTTTTACATTTATAAAAAGAAGTTTGGCGGTTGATTAACGAGCATTTAACTTCAATTGATGCTGACGCGCTAAAAACGATACAATCAATTTATAAGTGATTGTATTAACCACTTTATGTTCTAATTACGGAAAATTCTAAATGTCAACATAGATTTATTACTGATGCTAATGTGTCAAAACACGTACTTGAGCGTTGGATGGGAAGGGTACGCGGCTCTCCTCCAGGAGGTAAGGACCAGACTTGCTTACCTCCCTCAGCGGTGACCAGTAGGGGCAACACAGTGATGACCCACACCACACTCATGCTGGGGGTCCGTGGCCTGTCCTGGGGGAATAAGGCGGTGGCTGGGAGGGGAGGATAGGTGGAGGCAGAGGATGTGGATAGCAATGGAGACGCGGGAGGAAGGTGGTATGAAGACGCAGGGCGTGTGATCAGCTAGAATTAAGGAGGGTGTTCGGGCGGAGAGATGCTCCGTCTCCTCCCTCCTCTCGATCAACAATGACGAGGTATTTCCTTCCTGGAGTGAGGGAAGACGGTTGACCCGCCACGGTGATGCCACACGTCGCCACCGTCTCCTCCTACGCCTCGTTTCCTGTTCCTCTTCGGTTCCTGCACTTCCGTACTGTCCCATTTTGTAGATCTTAATCCTCACAGGGAGAGGAAAATACAAACAAAACAAGGGGAGAGAGCCGTAGCGAACAGAAGATGAATCTTGTGGCGGCTGTGACAAGAATGTGGGTGTCACAGCGCCTCGTGATTGGCTGGTAGTTCTCCCGTGTCGACCAACCACGCGGGTTTTTCAGTGTTGCTCAGAAGATACCAATACATAGACTTCAGCCGGTCATTGTATCCTAATAACACAAGAGTTCTTCTATCATGTCTGATTATGTTCATCGTTGCCTCAACGATTAACATAATCAACTGAGGTGAAGATAATCATCGTCTAGCTGAGGTTGTTGCCTCAGACAACCAGTGAGTCAATATCCAACCCTGTCCTCAGACCAAATCCATTCTATCCACCGGTCAACCCTAAAGATACATTCATCAATTTCAACATGATGTTCATTCAAAATTTAACATGATGTTCATTCAAACATAAATTTAATATTGATATATATCAGCATACTGCGTATATTAAAGGATTAGTTAGGTTAGGTGTTTAGGTTCTGTTGGCAATTATTTGTATGAACCTGTCCTGAGACCTAGTCCGTTCTATCCAGCGGTCGACCCCAAAGACACATTCATCAATTTTAAGATTCTTCATTCAAAACGAAACTTTTATGTTATGGGAGAGTTACAGGTTGTACACGTGTCACATACACACACACATTTACGTAACATTACCGCTTTGGGGCCAGATTCACGAAAGAACTTACGAACCTGTACATCATTCCTCAATCTTTGGCGGATTTGTTTACAATTATTAAACAGTTAATGAGCTCCGAAGCACCAGGAGGCTGTTTATAACAATAACAACAGTTGATTGGGAAGTTTTCATGCTTGTAAACTGTTTAATAAATGTAACCAAAGCCGTCAAAGATTGAGGAAAGATGTACACGTTCGTAAGTGCTTTCGTGAATCTGGCCTGTGATCCAGCCAGGATTCATATGCATTTACGAATTTACAAAACCTATACATCTTTCAATAATCATGGCGACCTTCTTTACATTTATTAAACAGTTTACAAGCCTCCGAAACTTCATAACCCAAGATTATTATTGTAATAAACAGCTTCGTATCACTTCAACACTCATGCACTGTTTAATAAATGTAAACAAAGCCGCTATAAGTAAAGAAAGATGCACAGGTTTCGTAAGTATTGCGTAAATGTTTGATGAATGGAGGGAATATACGAGAGTGAGTTACCACCTCCCACCCGTGCGTGATGACCCGGCTTGACCTAGTGCTGGTGCCTGGCACTCTACTGCTGGAATTTTTCATAAATGCCAAGTTTGGTTGGGGGGGGGGGGGGGGGGTAGGGGGCACCACCACGCCAGACGTGTACTAAACTATCGTCTCCATGTCGTTTTGTTTCGTGTGTGTGTGTGTTTGTTTCGTGTGAGAGGTGTGTGTGTTTTTGTTACTCTTTCTGTTTGTATATTATAGTGGCGAGGGCTTTCACATGATGAGTAGTGGTTGATGGGGTGTTGTTGATGGGGGGAGTTAAGGTGACGAGTGAGGGGGAGGGGAAGGGGGTGTGGGAGGGGGGGGTGAGGGTAGTGAACACACAGGAGCCAGGAGAGATGAATTGTTACCCGCGGTGTTATTTATTGTTCTACGGGACGGGGGTGGGGGGGGGGCAGGGGAGAACCCGTTGGGGCTGGCGGAGGTACGTGACCCGCCCTGGGAACACGTGAGGAGGGTGAGGGGGGGCAGCAGCCCCCTCACCCTCCTCCCCCTCTCAATCCACCACCAACCCCTTCAAACTTCAACCCACCCTACTCACATCCCTCACAAGAAAAAATAAAAAAAAAACTATACACCTATATTCTTCAATACATAATTTATAAAAATAAAATTAGTTATAAATATTTCTAAACATCTATTTATATCGGTTCGATTGTTATTAAATCACAAATTCAGAATTCGAATAAATATATAAGAACGCTTAAAAAAAAAGACAATCGAGCCCATTTTCCACTTAAATTGTAAAGTAAAGAGAGAATTGAGTGAGGGAGCGGTCAGTGTAGTGTCCTCTGCTGGGCTGGTTTGTGTATTCCGTCAATACGACTCAATTTCCGCCCCTTCTAATGGAATTCAGGTAGTATTCATACGCTGTTTTGGTTTAAATAAATACTCTAAGATAGGTCTACGGCAAATAAGCATTTCTTTATTTTTTCTCAGTTGTTTATTGATTATTTTTTTTCACTAACATATATCAACTTTTAATGTTTAGTTCTTAGTTATCTTGTTAGTTGTATACAAGGAATATCCACCGAAAAGGATACCCCGCTTCTCATTTTATACATACTGAGTTTACTCTAGTCCTGGACTACATTCAGGGGTAATGTATACTCGTTGGCTGGTCATTAAGCTACTGTGGTGACCCTAATATCCTTCCAGAGGCTGACAGGCCTCGAGGCAAGACAGCCCAACAACAACCCAAGTAAGAATATTATTCTTGTACTTGACGGGGTGGGGGTCCTGGGGCGGGGGTCCTGGGGCGGGGGTCCTGGGCGGGATCCGGGCATGGAGTGGGGGGTCAGGGGCTGGTGAAGTAGGTCGACATTTCATCCTTCAACATGTTGCCATTTTAGGTAACTTACCTGTAAGAAAAGCCTATAAATGGTAACTTACCTGCGAGAAAAGCTTAGAGTTGAATCTCACGTCACCGAAAAAACAGGGGAGACATGATTATGACATGCAAAATATTCAGGACTCTAACAGGCTCTGGGTGGGATAGACTAGCATGAGTAGTCCACACACAAGGGGACACCGATGGAATCTGAATTCCCAAATGAATCATTGTATGGAGATCTTATAATTTTTTCAGTGTCAGGATAGTGAAAAATCGATGAAATTGTTAATGTAATAATCTCCAATTAGGTTCATTGATAAAGACATTTTGTATCCTCTGTAATCCTTTTTTGCGCTACCAGCTGACAGGATGAGTATGAGTGAGCACAATAAACTAGCCGCCTCCGGTGGCAACAATCAATTTTATGTACAAAGACATAAGTTCTGACGGTAAACTCTCTGCACAGCTTTAAATGTTCCAAAGCCTGCAGTTGGGCTCTGACATATAATTAATTATATGGCAGGGCCTCAATTATAGGCTTTGGAACCCATACACCGATTGATTTAAGTATTGAAATGTGGCAGTCATCAACATCACCATCATCCAGTACTGTGTATCCTCCCCGCGTACATAATTAGTGGCTATATTAAATCTACAAAATTGAACCTGCTAAGTAACCACTGTAATCTGATCCACTGTACATTTCTAAAAATAAAATATTACTATTATTATTGTGATGGTGTTAAGGGCAGCGTTTGGACTAGGTCGTAGGTGCCCAAGTACATTACGTTCCACTACACACACAAATCACAATGACTTGATGCATCACATGAACAAATCCATAAGGGCCGTGACGAGGGTTCGAACCTACGTCTGAGAGGATGCCAGACGCTGCCTTAATCGACTGAGCTTCGACATGGTCAAAAGAATTGCAACCAGAAGTTTTACTGAGCTTACTCGGATCCTGCAGCCTCTCAGAGACACAAACCAGGATTTTACACAATTCCCCCATGCACCAGAGCTCTATCAATAAGCTGTTCTACCTCTGCACTCTTACTTCATTACACACAGAAATCACAATAGCGCGATGCATCAAATGAACAAATCCATAAGGGCCGTGACGAGGGTTCGAACCTATGTCCAAGAGGATCCAAGACGTTGCCTTAATCTACGACCTGGTAAAAGAATTGCAACCGGAAGTTCTACTGACCTACTAGTTCTTCCGGTTGCAATTCTTTTACCATGTCGTAGCTCAGTCGATTAAGGCAGCGTCTGGGACCCTCTCGGATGTAGGTTCGAACCCTGGTCACGGCCCTTGTGGATTTGTACATTACGTTCGTTTGAGGGGGAAGAATTGAAAATTACTTTTATAGTCTGGCCAATATGTTTTCGTTTTCTTTGTTAAGGGAACTGCCACTTTCTATGAAATATATAGTGATATACTGCGGTATTTCTATCCAAATTATTCACACTTCCTTCTGGCCTTCCGTGGTTGGCGTTAACATCTTAAGCCTATAGAAGGTCGCCCGAGGATAATTTAACGACTTGATCTTTCCCAGGATGCGACCTACAACAGTTACCTAACTCCAAGGTAGCTATTTACAGGTGGCTGGTCAGAGTCATCAGGTGTAATGAAATGATAAAAAAAACTGATACACTAATACATCATTAGTTGTCATATACATCTGGCACTCAATGGTCAGGACGACTCGAAATATGCAATACAAATGTTTTTAAAAATCGAATAATATATTGTTGGTTTGTGAATATTTATAAGCCTATTTAAAGCTTTAGATTGAGTGTTATTGTTACGTTGATTTAATTTATTGATTTATTTAAATATACAAAAGCTCTTACATTCTTGTAAAGCCACTATCACGCATAGCGTTTTGGGCAGGTCCTTATTCCTAATATTTCCCTGGAATACGACCCGCCAAATCGTGTACCCATTCACGATTTAACCCAAACCAGGTACCCATTCACTGGGCTGAGTGAACAGAGCTGTTCACCCAGGGTTACAAGTGAGTTAATGAGTGCCCATATGCCCAGTAACACTGGGTTAACACGGTAACCCAGGCACACTGGGTTAATGAGTGCCTATATGTACAGAAGGGCAGTGATTGAAGCACGTATTGAGTTTTAACTTCAAATGGAATATGAGTGAGAACCCGTGTGTGCTCCACTCATAAATGTGTTTACATTTTTACCTGATTTACCTGAGGGCCCACGAACACCATAATAATTTATTCACGAGAAGGTACAATGGGTTGGTGAGATTACATAAGATTGGTACTGGTATATTTTTGCAAAGCCAGTGGCCTCGTGGACACTAGTGAAGTAGTGGCCTCCACGAGGACAGGAAGCCGGTGGCTTGTCGAAGGCCCCCACCCCCTGCATTTGTATTTACCAACTTGACCATTTGAAGTCTTCAAACAGCGTCTCGCTGCTTGCTTCCTGTGTTCTATCATACTAGTGTGTTCTATCATAAACGCTTCATACAAATTCTTTAAATACTAATAACTGCCAACAGTATAGTTCAGTTCATTCATTATTCATATACCCATCCTGTGGATGGTAGTGGAAAGTTACAAACGCATATAATGAACTCGAGAATTGACCCCCCCCCCCAATATATAAATATATATATATATAATAATATTTATATTAAAAAAATGTGTGTATAAAGCACTTGAGAGTAATGTACAGATATAGGGACAGGAGTAACACATGCTAATAAACCCACTATTATGCAAAGCGTTTCCCGCACAATTTAAACCAAAAAAACTAAAGGTGTGAGGCAGTTTACTATTTAGCTAAGCAAGTTACAGCTATGATAAGCTAGTAACATAATTTAATATATATTACAGCATTATATCAACAATGGGTTCGAGGAACGAGCACAATTGTAGCCTTTAAGCTAAACAATTTACATGTGGTGATCTAGTTTTATAATTTGATTTGTTTATCCTGCACGCCGCCCCCCCCCCACACATATTCAGATGCTATTCCACATATACGATTATAAACCCATGAACCAACCGAGCACCGACCCCATAACTGCCAAGACATTACTGCAGTTTAAAATCCAGCTGGAACAAAATCCTGACGAACAATGTGGAGGGGGGGGGGGGAGGGCTTTTACAAACCGCCGGCTTCCTGTCCCCATCGACGCCACTAGAAAGATTGTGCCCCTCAGGTAAATTCAAGTAAAGATTCAGCCGTCTTGCAACCGGTGGACGCAATTAATGCAGATGTTGGTCACAATTAACTTGCATTGTTCACAGCTGCATTGAGTCTGGTGTTCACAGATGTTCCCCGCTTGCATCCACAGGTGACTCACAGCTGCTGTTGGAAACAGGAAACTATTCTGTGACAAGCTTAGACATAGAATACAAACATGAGGTCTTGCTCATGTTTGTATCATTAAACACTAGATTTCATATCTGGAGAGTAACCAATTCAGCACTACTTATATTTTGTTTTGTAAGTCATCTGTCAAAATTGTCTAGAAATTAAATTCATTCATTATTTTGAGTTATACCTGAAATGCTGTGCATAATTAGTGGTCTTATAACATATACAAATATTGTACCTGCTAAAAAAACAAAGTCATATGATCCCTTGTATATCTTATAAATAATAATATTATTCACAAAGAAATCACAATGATGTGAAATATCAATGATTTTCTCATTGGCATGACTTACCATTGAGATTTCTTTGCGTTCTGAAGGAAGCGTCGGTGGAGGACTCCACTACCCACATAAGAGCGCCGACTTATGATTTCCCCATTTTGCACCCGCAAGATAACGTAAGCTTTTAAGGGTTGATAAATGTTAATCTTCTTGTTTGAGGAGCTGTTCACTTGAGACAGTTAAGCAAGTCCCAGCTGTGTCTGGGTACAAGTGACAGGATGAACAACCCAGCGGGTTTTCTTCCTATTGGGGAGTGTTGTACATTCTGCTATGGCGGTATGTTCACTCACAAGATGAGTGGCGCTGCCCAATAAACTCGCCCCTCGGGGCAAAATTTAAATTTAAGAGCGCCGACGGGATATTCGTAAAACCTGGTTGTGGCACCAGCTGGGGCCTCCGGACTATCTCGGTAGAGTGCCAGGTTGATTAGTTTTTGTCCTGTCATGGCCTAGTGAATTAAGGCATGCATCTGATGGCTCATCAGGACGCTGGTACAAATCCCTGTACTACTCAAACTGATTTACTCATTATATTATTTTTATAAAAATGGAATCTCACCTGATAATTTCACCTTAAATTCCTTTGTAATCGAGTCCAAAGCCTCGGAAGACCTTTGACCCATCACTGCCGAACACAATATTGATCATGTTGCTGTCTATCCATTTATCACCTGGAAGATGTGATCCACACAGCTTATGCCTGAAAAATAATAATGAACACTCATCAACATTAGATGAGTAGAAAGTAAAGCATAACATACATGCTATGCTGTAATGAAAGTTAATTTGTATGTTCCTTTATTACTATATTCCATTACTGTAATGATAGTTTGGCAACCTGTCTTCTTACAAAGAACGTCATATTTCGATCGTATGCGTTACAGAAGGTTATTACATATTTGTAAATAGCGTTATGCTATTTCACATTCCAAGGGTGCGACTTAACCAAGGCAGACATGCCTTGCAAATTGAGAGTTCTGAACTGCAGAATGACCTCCCAAATGAGATAATAAACCCATTATTTAGTAAACTCAACCGGTTTAAAAGAGAAACTTAGAAATACCAAATTAACATTACACAAGT
Organism: Procambarus clarkii; assembly: GCF_040958095.1. Taxonomy (NCBI): domain Eukaryota; kingdom Metazoa; phylum Arthropoda; class Malacostraca; order Decapoda; family Cambaridae; genus Procambarus; species Procambarus clarkii. Next base: position 26,175,621 of record NC_091169.1, read on the forward strand.
AATTTTTACCCACATTTCTTCATTCTACATATCAACCTGTGTTTTGCCGTCACTGTGAAGATAGATTGATTGATAAAGATTAAGCCACTCAAAAGGTGGCACGGGCATGAATAGCCCGCAAGTAGTGGCCCTTTTGAGCCATCACCAGTATCAATCCAGTATGATACTGGAGATCTGTGGAGGTGCGACTGCACCCTGCGTGACGGGAGATGTCTCCCGTCGTCACTGTGAACATTAAATACTATATATGTACTGGTACTGTAGCTGCAACTTACATATTTAGGGTAATCTATGCCTTTCATCATTAAATATCGCTTACAAAGGTAGTCATTTAGTAAATTTCGTTAACAATTCAAATATGTTAATTATTGGTACTGGTCACCCCATTAAACCTATGAATAAATCATATAATTATGTTAAGTTATGCCCAAAATGCTCTGCGTATTAGTGGCTTTATATCATTTATTATTATTTACACCGCAGATTGCTAATTACCGCTAGGTGCTCAGGGGCGATGTGACAAGCATGGAGCACAGTTGACCCACACTACACGAGGCTGCTAATGACCCATTTTGACCTATAATCGCTTTTTGACCTATAAATACCCAACGGTTAAAATATGATGTACTATAAATCAGAGCAGCTTGAAACATCGACAGGCTGTCACGCTTTCCATTCATGGGTCCTCGGTATGGATAGGTTCGAACAATTTAATACATCATTTTAGTGATGTTGTGACAAATGGAGAGGACGAGCTGTACCATCAACAAACAGTTGATGGTACAATTATCAACAAACAATTATCACAAGGACGGGCTGTACCATCAACAAACAGTTGATGGTACAATTATCAACAAACAATTATCACAAGGACGGGCTGTACCATCAACAAACAATGCACAATTATCAACAAACAGTATGGGTGAAAAACCTTATTCAAGTACCATCACACCGTATGGTACTTGAATGATGTTTTTTCACTCATACAGTTTGTGGATAATTGTGTTACTTGACCAGGGACAGACGAAACTGAAGTACTGTATAACTTTGTCAAGAAGAAAGCGTTTGAACATTTTGTTCATAGGGTGAAGCCAACTTCTGCAGGACAAACATGAGAGGCAGGACGGTGGAACTTTATCAGGGATGTCATTGCTATCACAAAAACATAGTTACAATAACATTTTTGTTCACAATTTATGCTTTTTATCAGAATTTCAGATATCACCATTTACTTGTTATATGTTATGCGTTGGAACCTAATGTATTGCTCTTGGTTTTAATAAAATTCAGACAATAAAAATCACATGTTCAACAAAATTTACCAGATAATCTATCAAGTAGTTTCAAGAGTCTTACAAAGTTGACAAAGTCTCAGGATGACTTACCCGTACACAAGTTGATTATCTCTGGTCAAGTCTTGCACCACAACAGAATCATAGCGACAGTCGGAGCCTGTACTCTAGTTCAAAGTAGCTCCATTTTAATAATATCTTGGTTCCTGGTGGCAGTGTCACCTTCCAACTGCAGCTCAAATTATCAGAATAATTACCAATGGTGACGACACATATTGAATGGCTCATCGCAGTCAGTTCTGCCGGGTTAAGGACAAGAGGAAAGGTATTAGTTAGTTCAGACACAGTCATCGGAGTGGTACAGCCATCACCCTGATACAGAAGTACTTCTGTATCAGGGTGATGGATCTACAGATCAGGGTGATCAGACTACAGAAGTAGTACAGTCATCACAATGATACAGTCACCACAGTGGCAAACTCAGTGATTACAGTTAATATAATTCACTGTGTCGAGGGACAGGAAGCCAGAGGGTAAAAGCCAAAACGTGTGTATGAATACACGTTTTGGCCCGAGTGACAGTCTGTGATATTTTGATAGACGACCACTGCACTTACCTCCACCTTATCACTTACCCATTACCCAAAGGTGAATGGTCCAGTTGAACTAAATGCACATTTAAAGATACATTAGTTATCGTTTCAGAGTCTGATCCTTATAAGTGTTTTGAAATCATAGTCAAAAAATATTTTTGCAACGCGAGAAGTTTGGTAGAGTGATAGACATAGGAAAGTAAGAACGACTATCGTGGTTACGAAACAGTGAAAGCAAGAACACACAAAGTCATCATAGCAGTGCAGTCACAGACTGGATCAGTCGACAGTTTAACTTAAGTCATCCCGGTGATGCATTCAGTCACAGGGAAGAATGTTATATGATTTGTAATTACATATAGCATATTATGGAACATATAATTGTCTGACAGGAATGAATATTGAAACAAATGTTTGAGTCATTAAGATTTAAATATAAATATTATATTCAGACTTACCTTTATCACCACTACAGGTTACTGGCGCAGTATTGCTTCTTGTGAATTGAGTCAGCAAACCTGGCGGGACAGTGTTAATTAGAATCATTGGTTTACTGAAAATTATATATATATATATATATATATATATATATATATATATTATTAAATATGACCGAAAAAGTAAGATTAATAATTCTAACACGAATTTTCTCAATCCTTCGTACATTATGCTTCACTGTTGGAGGTAAATCAAAAATCACTTCTCCAAAATTCATTTTTATTTCTAGTCTGACGCGACACGGGCGCGTTTCGTAAAACTTATTACATTTTCAAAGACTTCACAAATACACAACTGATTAGAACTTGCGTTTCCCTGATTTTATATCTACATTTGAGTGAGGTGGGAAGGGTGATGTGGCATTACATTTGAGTGAGGTGGGAAGGATGATGTGGCATTAACACAAGACAGAACACTAGAGGATATTAATAGGGTATTAAAAGTATCAACACAAGACAGAACACGAAACAATGGGTATTGAATAGAAGTGTTTGTAGAAAGCCTATTGGTCCATATTTCTTGATGCTTCTATATTGGAGCGAAGTCTTGAGGTGGGTAGAATATAGTTGTGCAATAATTGGCTGTTGATTGCTGGTGTTGACTTCTTGATGTGTAGTGCCTCGCAAACGTCAAGCCGCCTGCTGTCGCTGTATCTATCGATGATTTCTGTGTTGTTTACTAGGATTTCTCTGGCGATGGTTTGGTTATGGGAAGAGATTATATGTTCCTTAATGGAGCCCTGTTGTTTATGCATCGTTAAACGCCTAGAAAGAGATGTTGTTGTCTTGCCTATATACTGGGTTTTTTGGAGCTTACAGTCCCCAAGTGGGCATTTGAAGGCATAGACGACGTTAGTCTCTTTTAAAGCGTTCTGTTTCGTGTCTGGAGAGTTTCTCATGAGTAGGCTGGCCGTTTTTCTGGTTTTATTCTGGCCAGCCTACTCATGAGAAACTCTCCAGACACGAAACAGAACGCTTTAAAAGAGACTAACGTCGTCTATGCCTTCAAATGCCCACTTGGGGACTGTAAGCTCCAAAAAACCCAGTATATAGGCAAGACAACAACATCTCTTTCTAGGCGTTTAACGATGCATAAACAACAGGGCTCCATTAAGGAACATATAATCTCTTCCCATAACCAAACCATCGCCAGAGAAATCCTAGTAAACAACACAGAAATCATCGATAGATACAGCGACAGCAGGCGGCTTGACGTTTGCGAGGCACTACACATCAAGAAGTCAACACCAGCAATCAACAGCCAATTATTGCACAACTATATTCTACCCACCTCAAGACTCCGCTCCAATATAGAAGCATCAAGAAATATGGACCAATAGGCTTTCTACAAACACTTCTATTCAATACCCATTGTTTCGTGTTCTGTCTTGTGTTGATACTTTTAATACCCTATTAATATCCTCTAGTGTTCTGTCTTGTGTTAATGCCACATCATCCTTCCCACCTCACTCAAATGTAATGCCACATCACCCTTCCCACCTCACTCAAATGTAGATATAAAATCAGGGAAACGCAAGTTCTAATCAGTTGTGTATTTGTGAAGTCTTTGAAAATGTAATAAGTTTTACGAAACGCGCCCGTGTCGCGTCAGACTAGAAATAAAAATGAATTTTGGAGAAGTGATTTTTGATTTACCTCCAACAGTGAAGCATAATGTACGAAGGATTGAGAAAATTCGTGTTAGAATTATTAATCTTACTTTTTCGGTCATATTTAATAATATATGTCTACAGGAAAGACTGCTACCAAAATATACTAATATATATATATATATATATGTAGTATTTTCTTTTGAAAATTGATGTAACTATTGTATATTATTTAATAAAAAATAAGTTTATCAATCATTTAAAAAAAATGTCTGAAATGATCACTTAGTAAATGAAATGTCGTCCTACAGGCATACAGTAAAGCGATTGCTTTATTATTCATCAGTATTGCAACCATTACAGTTAGTGTCGAGTTACGTGACCTACCAATGCAAGTTGTGGGAAATATCCACAGTATAATGTTATGAGTAACTTTATATGGATTATACAAGAGGTAAACTGCCGCTAGAATGCCTCCCAGGCGCCATACAGTCAAGCTGCCTGCTCCAACCTGCCACGACACTTAGAAAAACTTTCATTTGATCTAATATTAGTAATATTAATTATTGCTTATAAAAAGTTCATTGACTTGGTGCTAAAGTATTTGCTAGAATTAATAAGTATATTAGTGATCAGTTAATAATTGATTTAAAGAAACCATCACTTCCTTAAACTCTGTGGTTGAAAGAGTGATAGAGACGCCATTATAATATCTCACCCTGCCTGTTGTTGTTGCTTGCTCCACACCAAGTGGGAGTACTCTAAAATGTTTACCCAAGAGTTTCAAACTATTTGTTAACAGGCGATGAGTCACAACTAACGTTGCTTGAAGTATATTGACCAATCCACACACTAGAAAGTGAAGGGACGATGTTTCGGTCCGTCCTGGACCATTCTCAAGTAGATTCTCATTCTCAAGTCACAATCGAATTGAGAATGGTCTAGGACGGACCGAAACGTCGTCGTCCCTTCATTTTCTAGTGTGTGGATTGGTCAACAAACCATATTCTAGTTCTTGGTCCTATGATCGATAGGTGTTCTCCAAGGAAGAAGATATCAAGCCATATATAAGAAGTTATGAAGTGTTATATAGACATAATCAAGTGCTACAAGAAGCACTTCGCCCCCAGACTGGACGTCACGTGGTGTGTTCCGTCCAAGGTCAACTATTGACCTTTCCCCTGGATGCAAGTCACAACAGTTACCTAACTCTCAGGTACCGATTTTCTGCTAGGTGCACAGATGCATCAGGTGTACGGGGTTTGTGATTCCATACACACATTTTACAAGTACTATACCGTAAATGTACATATTAATGTACGCTTTATATGTAACCTGAGACACAGTGGTTACTGTAGGCGGCTCATCTCCGCGTTGCATTCCTGGGCATGACGAGACGTCTGGGATTGTTGCCTTACGCCTGATGCCTCTGCTTACCTAGCAGTAAATAGATACTTAGGAGTTAGTCAGCTGTTGTGGGTCGTATCCTGAGCACGGTCAGTCATTGGCATTATGGGGGACCTCATTAGGCCTAACAGGCTTTCTGCCCCCCCCCCCGGCGATGGGAAGCTATTTAGTATAAATATTATTATTATTATTGCTACTGATATTATTGCAAACAAGAAAAACTAATTATTTCAAGTTGCCATCATAGATATAAGAATGCATGAAGGCAAATAGGGGGACCTTCGACAAGCCGCCGGCTTCCGGTCCTCGTCGAGACCATTAGTGTTAGTGACCCTCAGGTAAATTCAGGTAAATTAATATTATGCTTCTCTGATGCAACAGTTGTCATCTCTAAGCATTTCTAAGAACTCCCGAATGCACGAATATAATACAAGACTCAGTACATCCCTCTTTACCCAAGACTTACTGTTGAGCTGGACCTTCCCTTCCAGGGTAGTGATCTGTGCGGTGTGGGCAGTGACCTGAGCACTGCACGTGTTGATCTTCCCCTCCAGCACGGTGTTGAAGGAACTGACTTGAGACTTGCAAGTGTTTATCTCCTCCTGGAGCTCAGTGCTGAGGGAACTGACTTGAGACTTGTAGGTGTTGAGCTCGCCTTGGAGTTCGGTGTTGAGTGAATTGACTTGAGACGTGCTGGTGTTGATTCCCTCCCGGAGTTCAGTGGTGAGGGAACTGACTTGAGACTTGCAAGTGTTGATCTCCTCCTGGAGCGCAATTTGTGTTCTTTTCAGCTCTTCGAACATTTCTTCTAAAGCTTAAAACAGAAAAAGTTTTTGTTTAATACAATGAAAGTGTGACGAATTAAAATATCTCTTTTCTTCTATGATATGGAAATGTATGACGGAAAAAAAAAAAATAGAAGAATTTGTTTGATCAAAGATTCTTCAGCAGTTTGCCCTTCAACTTGTAAAGTTACTGTCTCTATAATTCTCTCTCTTAAAAAAAAAACGAAACTGAGCTTAAATAATGCGTAACTATGCATTTTATTTTACTTACAAGCTTGGGAATACACAGCAATGTGTTGCTACCCTATTCTGTATAAAAGATTACACAGTGTAGATAAACAACTAGCTATAAGTTCATCAAATATTCCCACCTCACAGGACGGCCAGTCATACATGGAATCAGGAGAGAACATGAAATGTTAGGCTGATCTATTAGTCTCCACTAACAAACTCTAGGTAGAGCACAAGAATATCTTCCAATATTCCTGAGTGTATGAAGTAATTACAGAGCTCAAAGTATCTCATACATTTGGTCTGAAATCACTGATAACAGAGCAATCCCAGTATAGTGTTGGAGAGTATGTCCTAGCTCTTGTTCACATAGTTCATAATTGGAATGTTCACCATTTGCGAGGTTCATGCAAAGAACTCAAATTTCGTGACAAAATATACATGAAAGTGGTTCATAAATATTTTGGAGAATGGAGATTATTAAAGAGTTGATATATACGTAAATGGAAGAGAATACTTTTATAAAGCAAGTCTGTATACACAGCACTTCAGGTAACTCTAAAAATTAAATAGTTATGAATTATGATGTATGTACATCTTAATCGAGTGGTGTATCTAATTGACCTTAGGTTCATAACACTGGAAGATATTGATTGTTATGCTATGCTATATATATGCTGTATAGACCTCTAAGCATATTCTAAAGGAAGCACATTATTTATGTTCTATTTTTAATGGTGAGCCTTAGTTTAACAAATGTGAATTATCTCTAAAGAGGCCTACTGCCTAAGTATCTAATATGTAAGAGGCTGGAAAAAATAATAAAATTGAGTTATTTAGATTAAATTCTATGGATCAAAATAATAGACAGTGGCAGATACGTTACTCACACTGATTACGAAATATTAGTTTGATAATTTACTTTGATAAGATATTAGTTTGCACAGGGTTATAAACCCATGGAACCGCCTACCCGCCGAAGCCGTAAATGCCAAAACTCTGTTAAATCTACAAATCCAACTGGACAAAAATCATCAGGGCAAATGGGGGGGACCTGTGACAAGCCGCCGGCTTCCTGTTATCGTCGAGGCCGCTAATGTTTTATTAGCCCTCGGGTAAATTCAGATAAATTCACTAAAATGGTTAAAATGGTCATTTTAACATTAAATTAACAATAATAATTGTTTATTAAAAACCGTGAGTCATACTTAATACAAAGACCTAATTATTGTATTCAAATTTAACGAGTTTATTCATAAATGTTAGTACATTTATAGCGTGTTTAGTTTAAAGACATTTATAGAAAATTATTTACTTAGGAGAAAGGCATAATAATAGATAAAATGTAACAATGATAATTACTGTATATAGTGTATACTCAGATTTTTAGATTTAGATCATTAGTTGTTATTATTGATCTACGAGGTTCGTAATCAAAATGAAACAAAATAAAACTTACTGTTATTGAGGAGTTTTTCTTGTAAGCTCTCGACTAGAGAAGTTAGGGAGCGAATCTGGTCGTTGTAATCACTCACAGCCTCCTGCTGCATATTTTCCAACACCTGTAAACTTGTAGACACATTTTCCAGACCTGAGAAAAACATAAACATTTGTTATCACCATTATATTCTAATTGTGTTATAATAATTATTGATTATTTTGGAATGTCTTTCTTAAAAAAAGTGAGTGATCTTTTTTTCTTTTAAATTACAGTGATCTGTTAATACCAGTCTCAGGAATATTAAAATAAATCAAAATATTTCAATTATATAAAACATATCTTGAAAAATTCTAGAAATCGCTACCACGACAAATTGAAATGTAACTGAACCAAAAATTAACTAAAATAATTTTATTACCAATTTGCTGTTTTGTGAGGCTTTGTTGAAGGAAGATTGACATGCATTGATAAGACAGGAATTAAGACTTAAGCAGACATCCCTGGTAGTTTTTATATGAATTAATATATCTTATCAAGGTCTACGATTACCTATAAAATAATGAATTTAATAAACTGACAAAACTGGTGACACAAACAAGTGTAAATCCACAACAAATTCTGATTTTTTTCACATTTAACAAAACTTGATTATAATATCGTTTGTTAGTCTGTTCGAACCAGTTTCAGCGACTTGACCCATCTCCAAGACAGTTTCACAGCTTCACACACTACTGACAGCCTCATGACCCATCTCCAAGACAGTTTAACAGCTTCACACACTACTGACAGCCTCATGACCCATCTCCATGACAGTCTCACAGCTTCACACACTACTGACAGCCTCATGACCCGTCTCCATGACAGTCTCACAGCTTCACACACTACTGACAACCTCATGACCTATCTCCATGAGTCTCACAGCTTCACACACTACTGACAACCTCATGACCCATCTCCATGACAGTCTCACAGCTTCACACACTACTGACAGCCTCATGACCCAACTCCATGACAGTCTCACACACTACTGACAGCTTCATGACCCGTCTCCATGACGTCTCACAGCTTCACACACTACTGACAGCCTCATGACCCGTCTCCATGACGTCTCACAGCTTCACACACTACTGACAGCCTCATGACCCGTCTCCATGACGTCTCACAGCTTCACATGACTTACTGTTGCGTTGGTCCACCTCCATGGTAGTCATTTTCCCAGTAATGTTGTTAACTTGAGACTTGTAGGTGGTGACCTCGTCCTGATAGGCCTCCAATATGCTCCTCAATTCGCCTTTCACATCTTCAAAACCTGAGAGAGATGTAAAAGAGTTTATGTTCTTGTTCTTATGCGTTTATGTTCTTATGAGTTTAGAGTTCTTGCCTAATTTTTCATATCCCTGTGCCAGGTAAGTTAGGCGGACTCACCATAGCCCGTGCTACTTGGAACTTTTTGTTCCGAGTAGCTGAATCTAAAACAAAACAACACACCTTATCATTCAACTTCCTAGCCTCTAGTAAGGAACATAGTTAGGAATTATTATCTAAAGTGATAAAGTAATGTTTTCAAATTGTCATCTGATACTGGGCTTACCGTCCTCTTTGCTCCCCTTTGACCTAGTGCACTTAAATGTCCAGTATCCCTACCCCTTCAGTTCCCTATTAAGGTGTGTCAATTAGTTTCTTCTCACTAAAACATTAGTGAGCAGCCCTTACCTGATGTGGTTTCATTCTTCAGTTGAGTTATCTGTTCCAGAAGGTCGCTCATAGCACCGTGAAGGACCTCTTTGTCCTGCTGCAGCTGAGCCTCAAGCTTCTCCATGACGACAGGCGCTACTGGAAAAAATACATTTATATATATATTAAATTATATCATTAGAATGCAGAATGGAGTTGTGGCCATGTGTGTGTATTTACAACATGCACCTGCAGAATCGAGCTATTAGCTCTTGGTCACCGCCTTTCTTTCCGATCTATTTTATCCTCTATTATACACTCAACGTGTATTTCTAACACACACATACCCAAGAAGCAACCGGTAACAGCTGTCTAACTCCCAGGTACCTATTTACCGCTAGGTGAACATGGGCATCAGGTAGAAAGAAACTTTGCCCATTAGTTTCTGCCTCGGCTGGGAATCGAACCCGGGCCCTTAGGACTACGACCCTTAAATGCTGTCCACTCAACCGCGTGCGCGTGAGTATATCTCATCCTGTAACTACACCTATGTGTAGTTACAGGTGTAGTGTAGTTACTTATAATAAAATTTTTATTGTTCGGGGCCAGCTGCCACGAACAGATATAAACAAGAATGAGGGTTTACAAGAATGTAAGAACACCAATGATATGGTGTTCTCAACCTAATGTACCTTCTTGTATATAAATAAATAAATAAAATGAAATTTACTTGTAAAATCAAGTCCAATAGCTTCTTTCCACAATCATGTCTTCACGAGAGTGTTATTTAGCTAAATGAACTGTGTGATTGTTACAAGTAAGGTCAGTCTTACGGTGTGTTATAGGGTTGTGGTCAAATAATAGAGAAGACGTTTCCTAACCCTCAAGAGTCGTGTATATGGCTAAGTTAAGATGTAATAACTATGGTTAGGCAGAATAGGGGTTAGAGTGGTTTGGGTTAGGAGAGGTAATAGGTTTTAAAATCCAACAGCAAACCGTCTTACTTACAACGTAACTACAATCCCATAATCAAGTTATCGCAGGATAACGTACCCGTAGAGCAGGAGTTTGAAGAGTCTCCCATCATCTTGAGGATAGCAAGTTGATTTACTACCAGCGAGGAACTCACTTCCTCTTGGCTGGCAAATAGCGGGGAGGAGGCATCGACGCCAGGGTGAGACCTCGCCCACAACACCAGCGGCAGGAAGAGGAGGAGAGGAGACATGATGCGTGTGACTTCCTCCGTGGTCAATACGGTACTGGCGTCATGCAAGGCCGCCGGCTAGTGCTTGTGTCCTCACACATATACACGCCCCTCCCCCCCCTTCCACACACAACAATCACGCGTTCACAACACGTTTTGCCAATCTGTCCTCCTACAAAGAACGTCGGATTTCGGTCGTATGCGTTACATAAGGCCAAAAATTGTCGTTCTAGAAAATAGAAGCAACTCGCGAATGTGACGTACTGTTCCGTTTTCTGTTTTGGGTCCTCTGGTTAGTTAGGAGAGGACACTTTAAATTGGCCGTTTTCTTGACGCTGGGAAACCTTAGGATGACAGGCTGGTTTCGTAACCCGGAAAAGTTTTATTATTATATTTAAAACACACACATGTATGTTATACTAGGAGGGATACTAAGCGGTAACCAACATCGTATAATTGTCTCTGATCCCCAGTTTGCTAACTTGTAGGTAGTAACTAAGTGATTGTAACCTATCCACCGCTGCCCACTTGATGGGGGGTGGTGTGCAGGACAAACGTATCAATTGTGACACCAGCTTTCCAAATATGTCAGCTGCTTAATTTAGAAACTGTACTTATGGTCGGTCTGGAGCCCTTTGTTGTGACGATGTACATTGAATTTTGTAACTAGCTCATCATCACTGTGTTCGCTTATTGTGCTAGTTATACTGTTATCACAGAGCAATGTCGCCTCCTTCCTCTAGTGTTTATTCATAAAAGAGCCGTGAAACACAATGTAAGCTACGATAATTGATTAATTGTCATTCGGATAATTATAGACTAATTTACAAACATTACTAATTAAGGAAATTTATGAACCCAGGCTAATTTCTGACTTCTAATTTGCAGAGAGAGAGAGAGCAAACGTGGGGTTCAGACAGTGTCATCAGGCAAGTTTATTATTATTATTATTATTATTTTCTACCACAGACGTGGCCACACATTTACAATGCTAACCAGCATATATACATTTATATACATTTTCTCCTGTCCTCCATGGACAGGGTTAGAGATCTGTTAAACATATAGTTCAGTGATTTATCGAACAAGCAACCACAGAAGGTGATTTTAGTGTTTTTAAAATGTTAATCTAAACTACAGACATAAAAACACAGATTTACGTCTGTCCTACATAAACAGTGCTCGAGGTGTGTTTTACATAGTGTCATTAAGGTGCGTTTACAATGGTGAAATGCAATTCTGACCAGCTTCCACATGTCCTGTATACAAATACACACGCCATATACATATATACACATATACCTATACAGATCCACATATATATACATACACTTATGTCTCTCATACTTTGACAGTGTAAGATAGTTTCTTTAGAAACTAGTGTGATATTAAACTCTTAACCACTGAAGGTGATTAAGATGCTTTTACAAGCTCAGATTATAGGTGCATACATTGTATAAGAGATGTATTACATATTGTATAAGTACAATACATTGTATAACAGATGTATTACACATTGTATAAGTACAATACATTGTATAACAGATGTATTACATAGTCAATCTTGGGTACAAGTCCAATATACCATCAAATGGAATCCCGGGAAGTGATACAAATATCAAACTATAGGCAGCGTTCGGGACCGCCATTCCGAGAAAGACGGATTTTTCGGAACCCGGTTCGATACCCATCGCTAAGACTCGCCCCCGCCCCCACCACCTCTTCCGCCACCACCACGCTACGTTGAATAAATAAAAACATCCCCAGTAATGTTTTCCGATAAACGTCCCAGGGAATAAATCTGTGGGTACTTTATTAACAGGTGAGAGAGAGAGAGAGAGAGAGAGAGAGAGAGAGAGAGAGAGAGAGAGAGAGAGAGAGAGAGAGAGAGAGAGAGAGAGAGAGAGAGAGAGAGAGAGAGAGAGAGAGAGAGAGAGAGGGAGAGAGGGAGAGAGAGAGAGAGAGAGAGAGAGAGAGAGAGAGAGAGAGAGAGAGAGAGAGAGAGAGAGAGAGAGAGAGAGAGAGAGAGAAAGAGAGAAAGAGAGGAGGCGGAAAAGAGTGGCTTTGATTAAACTACACCATACTAAAACTACATTCATCACCCACAGGAAAGGGGGAGTAAGCCAATAGATACTCAGATAACATGGTTCTGATCCAAATTACGACCATTTATTGTTTAAATAACGTCTAACAGAGGCTGTCCCGTGAAATATTGACCACAGATAGTAATTCAGGAGCAAATTATATTAATTACTTATATAATATACTGTAATATTGATCACTGGACGCCCCCAAGACAAGATTTTGTTTTTCTTTTTGCCAGGATAAAGTTGGGGATAAAGTTGAGGATTTTAGGCGAGATACACGGCGGTAACCTTGGATTATCTGTCTGCCTGTCTGTCTGTCTGTCTGTCTCTCTCTGTCTCTCTCTGTCTCTCTCTCTCTCTCTCTCTCTCTCTCTCTCTCTCTCTCTCTCTCTCTCTCTCTCTCTCTCTCTCTCTCTCTCTCTCTCTCTCTCTCTTCATTTGTTTATATTCAGAGCACCTTGACACTATCTTTTACCAGAATAATGTTTTAGTGCGTCTCTCTTCAAGAGATAAATGGAAGGTAATAAGAACTTGGGAGGGAGCCAGAAGACACTCTCAACACTGTTAAGACGAAAGGTAGACGACTTTCAGAGCCCGCAAAAGAGGACCTATTAATTTGCTCATCCCGTAGTCTAGTGGCAGACTCGGTTGTGAGTTTGTATAGCCCATAGAAGGGGTCTGAAAAGTGAATACTAGAATTCAATCCAGCCAAATGCAAAGTTATGAGGATTGGAAAAGGAGTGTGAAGGTCAGAACAGTAGTATAGGATGAAGGGAAGACAAACCCTTCCATCATAAAAGGAGAAAGACCTGGGAGTGGACATGACCCCAAATCTGATGCCAGAAGCCCACATTAGCAGAATAACAACAGCTGCATGTGACATACTGGCCAACATCAGTGTATCCTTCACCAACTTGGACAAAGGGGGCTTTCCGGGCCCTATATACAACGAAGGTCAGACCCACTCTTGAATATGCATCCTCAGCATAGAACCCTAACCTGGAAAAGGACAAGGGAGAACTAGGAAAGATCCGGGGATATGTAACAAGTCTCGTTCCTCAGGTGAAGAGACGGAGCTATGAGGAAGGACTGAGAGAACTGGAGCCAGATTCACGAAGCAGTTACGCAAGCACTTACGAATGTGTACATATTTCCTCAATCTTCGACGGCTTTGATAACATTTATTAAACAGTTTACAAGCATACAAACTTCCCATTCAACTGTTGTTATTGTTATAAACAGCCTCCTGGTCCTTCGGAGCTCATTAACTGTTTAATAATTGTAAACAAAGCCGCCAAAGATTGAGAAAAGGTGTACAGGTTCGTAAGTGTTTGCGTAACTGCTTCGTGAATCTGGCCCCTGGACCTTACCACACTGGAGGAAAGTAGAGATAAGTGAGACATGATAACAACATATAAGATTCTAAGGGAAATTTACAAGGTAGACAAATCAGCATTGTTTAAAGCTAGGAAAATCACAACGTGGGGTCATGCATGGAAACCAAAAACACAAATAAGTCAAAGTGACGTTGGAAAGAACTTTCCCAGTCTTAGAGCTGGCAATAAATGGAACAGGTTAGACGTAAGCGTCGTCGAAGCTAATTCGATTCAAAGCTTTAAATATAAATATGATAAAAGTGTGAGAAATGAGTTACTGAATTAATATAAGAGCGTTCGGAAGGCGGGGCCAGGAGTCTAGCTCGATCCTGTAAGCATATCTAGGTAAGCACACACACACACACACACATTTACAGTTTCAAGTGTAGATATGATAGAGCCCAATAGGCTCAGGAACCTGTACACCTGTTGATTGACGGTTGAGAGGCGGGACCAAAGAGCCAGTGCTCAACCCCCGCAAGCACAACTAGGTGAGTACACACACACACACACACACACACACACACACAGTAACGACCACAAAAACTCTCACATGAATCAGGAGAGTGATTTACTGAGGCGGTCTCCCACCTGCTGACCACAACACACACGTCATCTCCTACACGGCCGGGGAAATACACACATAACATATATTCACAACAACATATTCCTCAAAGCACCTATCAATGAACAAACACGATCACATACTTTTTACCCGACCACCATCAGAACATCCTGACAACCATCATGGAAATAATCCACAGATACTGAAACAACAGATCAGACATAGATGAAGCACTTCGCATTAAACAAGCTCATCCGAACAAATCCACAAGGGCCGTGACGAGGATTCGAACCTGCGTCCGGGAGCATCCCAGACACTGCCTTAATCGACTGAGCTACGACAGGGTAAAAGGGTTGAAACCGAAGTTCTACTGAACTTACTGGATCCCGTAGCCTCTCCGAGGCACAAACCAGGCTTTTACACAACCCCCCCCCCCCCTGCACCCGAGCTATGTCAATAGGCCGTTCTCCCTCTTCGCCCTTACATCATCACACACAGAGATCACACTAACGTGATTCATCAATGTGATGCAAGCTCATCCGAATATTAATAGCAAGCTTACTCTTAGGAATGTCCTATTAAAAAGAAAACAAAAAAGAAAATGCTAGTTGAAATGCAACATTTTAGCCGACCAAGAAGAATGTAAAACTAGATTACCCACGTCCCTTGAAGGTATAACCTCCACTTGTCTTATTTCACCCGCATGGAATACCTTACTGAGCATGCCTTTGTGTATATATGTTCAGCCTCTGAGGATGTTAATAAGCAGCTTAGTAAAACGCGTCAGATCTATTTATAATGTAAAATACTTTTTGAAGTGTAAATTTACTGAAGTTTCTTCCCAACTGAAGAAGAACATAAGACACAGAGAGGATTCGTGCTAGATTCATTGATTTATCCCTTTCAGTCATATATATAATACATCACACACACAGATAATCATGCCTACAAGTGCAGCTGAGTAGAACGAGCATGGTGAGTACACACACACACACACACACACACACACACACACACACACACACACACACACACACACACACACACACACACACACACACACACACACACACACACACACAGCCAATCCTCCAGTTTAGGTAGTACTTACAGTAACGCTGAAGGCCATCGTACATATATTGACGTAAACAACAATAAGAGAGCAGAAATCGCCACTATTGAGTGTAGACAACCCGGATAAGTTTTTACATTGATGTTGCAAAGAAAACTTAACCTAACGTTCCTAGGCCTAATACACTCTATCTGAGGCCTAATATAGTACATATATGTAAACTTGTAATATATATATATATTGCAAGTTTTTCTTAAGCAACACTGGTGTAGATGACATATGTTAGTGATCACGAGCACACAAAGGGTTAGATCAATGAGTCCTGCACGAATATTCAAGACACAATTGAGGAAGTGTTGAGAGGCGGGAGCTGGGTCCCGGCTGACCACCCGCCGCTCGCGTTAGTATTCTCCCACAACCTCACCCCGCCAAAATAGCTATCAGTCTTCTGGAATAATTAAGTTTGTATTAGGGAACTAATTATGGAGAAGAAACCCTTCATGCCCTGCTCGTTCGCTCTCTCTCTCTCTCTCTCTCTCTCTCTCTCTCTCTCTCTCTCAGAGAGAGAAAAATTGTGCTCCTAGGGCCAGACACCCCTCCCCTACCACCTCAATACTTATCTAGATAACTATTCAGGTGATGGTCTGAAAGCGAATAGTCTGCTTGTTAACTGGGAATTCAACCTTTCTCCTAAAACAGATAATATTCTCAAGTTATAACTTCATTGTATTATAAATCATGTTTAAAATATATAAAAGTATATACTGAACTCGTTTTTTTGTAAACGGTCTGATGAATTTGGCTTTCTGTAATGGAAGTTCTAGACAGTAGTCAAAAAGTTTTTGAATTGCATATTTTACAGTATTGAGAGTAATACGACATATTAACAACTGTCAATCATAATGAAACCTAGCCTAACCCAACTCAACCTTATCCTAATGTAACTTTAACCTATCCTAACTGTGATCAGTGAGTAGATAACAGCACTAATTCCGAAGTGGTTTTAAAGTCATTATCTCCAGGGGATCTGCTCCCTAAGGATAGCTTGGAAGGCGAGATACGGACTGTGTCGTGTCCAGTTGTTACATCCTTCGCCAGGCGGCTAGACGTCGCCTGACTCCTGCACCATCATTGTACGTTGGATTATAATTGTACTAATTTATGGTTTGCTTAACCACGAACCGATTTTCATAAAACTTCGCCGGTGTTTGCAGAGAGTAATTATGATGAGGTTTTCAAAGTTTATCTGTCAATCTGTGTTTTCTAAGTTGTGTAATTTTTATGCAGTACTCAGAAAGGAATTAAGAGTTGATAAAATAATATATTTCAATTTTATTATATTGTGCTTTAGCCAAGTAAAACTAATATGAGATTGGGCACTGTAAAGAATTGGGAAACTTGAAAAAAACTTATGGCTGATTGATCTGGTATACCAAAAAATTCAGAATTTTTATTGTTTACTGTTTTGCTGTTAAAAATTGTGACTTTAAATTGTGTGTCTGTATATGGCAACTAGAATTACACTTAAAGGTCAATAAAAAATACGTCCACGCTATGAACTAGATAAAACGATCTGTAAGTAAAAATTCCATCACTAAATTTTATATTCATTCAATCTTACATGACTAAGAATAATCCCTCTTTGAATATTCTTTGATTCAGCTCTAAGTGGTTTTTGATTATTTGAAAAGGTTTTCCCAATACTTGAAAGACACGAAATAGTTATATGCTTTCTAATATTTCGATTGCCACATGAACAAATTTTGCATGAAAGATTTGGAAATTTTGTCACGCAAGGTTGCCTAGCCCTGTGCTAGGCTACAGCTACGGTGGGGATTCATTTTCTTTGATATCCCTGCTGGCCGGAACTCACCGGGATATATTTGAGTGCGCTTAAGACCCAACAAACATACAACATTCTAGCGGTGTTAATATGTGCACTCTCTCATAGTTGCACAAGCCTCTCTCAAAACTAATGGTTGCACAAGCCTCTCTCATAACTAATGGTTGCACAAACCTCTCTCGAAACTAATCGCTGCACAAGCCTCTCCCGTAGCTAACACGAAGTCTACTGCATCCTTGTTCGCAGCCAATTTATGCTTCAAACTTTTAATCGAGTTAATACCTTGCAATCCAATTACCTGTGCCAGCTATCTGTCAAGTCCCTCAGTCCTCTCGTGGCCTCCCGCGGCTCTGCTATCTTCCCATCATAGTGCTATACAAGTTATTGTGTTATAGCTGAGACTCTGTTGGGATATAGCTGAGACTATGTTGGGATATAGTTGGGACTGTTGGGATATTGCTAGGACTCTGTTGGGATATTGCTAGGACTATGTTGGGATATAGCTGGGACTGTGAAGTGATATAGCATGGTCAGTTGAGTGATACTATGCATCATACTCCTGTAGAGAATACAACTATGATGTTTATGAGATATGACAATCCCCTCCCCCCCCCCCCATCCAACTCTCATTGTGCCTCCCTCTCTTCCCCCCCATCCAACCCTCATTGTGCCTCCCTCTCTTCCCCCCCCATCCTTCCTGGTTTTCCCTCCCCCCTTCCCCAACCCCCAGACATCCTCCCCCTCCTCACACCCCCTCACCAACCATCTCCCTCTAGGCAGAGAGTTGCATCAAGTGTCAGAGCATATTTACAGTACCATCCGGCGCCTCCAATTTTATGTCGACTCGCCCTATTGGTTCCGACTTTACAAGTTTTCAAACATATTTTTTCCCCCACATATTTTTGTTAGTTCTCCGACAATAGGGAAAGAGAAACATGGGGGAGAAAGAGAAGAAATATGAGAAAATAATTGAAAATTATATGTTTTTTTATTGTAATGATTGGGTTGATGTGATGAGTTAGTTGATGGTGTGTCACCTAGGCCTACCTGTACCCTGTGTGTCACCTAGGCCTACCTGTACCCTGTGTGTCACCTAGGCCTACCTGTAACCCTGTGTGTCACCTAGGCCTACCTGTAACCCTGTGTCTCACCGAGGCCTACCTGTAACCCTGTGTGTCACCTAGGCCTACCTGTACCCTGTGTGTCACCCTGTCTACTTACACCTGTATGCCACCCAGGCTTACCTGTACCCTGTATCACCTAAGACTTCCTGTACCTCGTGTGTCACTCAGGACCTTCTGTGCCCCGTCCTCGGCAGTGACCATCACCCCTCCTCCTCCTCTCTCTCACACACACACACACACACACACACACACACACACACACACACACACACACACACACACACACACACACACACACACACACACACACACACACACACTTTTAACGACGCGAAATGAATAGTAAGTGGGTGGTTAGGGCCTGCAGCAGGCCCGGGGCGAGGCCATCCCTGACCTAACTGGCTCTACCACCACCCACTTCGCAGTTTCTCCCATGTTGACCTCTAGAGAGACTAAGATGTCTCAAAATTACCTGCTTACATTGCACGAATATTGTCGTAGAGGTATATTATGTCTAAGAGGAGGAATATATCTAAGAGAAACGTTTTAAGTAAAATTATTATTATATCGGAGGAATATTGTAAGTAAAAGTATTATCATATCTAAAAGGAATATTATGTCTAAGAGGCGAGTTATTGCACTGTAAACTGATGCGCTAGTGTGGATTGGGTTTGTGTAGTTCCTTTCGGCGACACTTATAGTTACTAGTCGAGTGAGACTTACTAGTCGAGTAAGCCTTGGCGCGAGGTTTGGAAAGAGGAGGCACTTGGCCTGCAGTACAGGTCTGAGGCCAGCTGGTCCTCAACCTTATGGGCCTTCTACCCCTCTGAAGGCCATAGTTTACCTGTGTGTAGGGGAGGGGGAGTCTCTCTCTCTCTCTCTCTCTCTCTCTCTCTCTCTCTCTCTCTCTCTCATGCAAACACTCCATATAATTGTCTCAACATAGATATGATAAAACTATTGGGTTGATGATGTATCACACCGGACGATTGATGTTTAAAAGGTGGAGCCCAACAGCTGGAACGCAATCTCTTCACAACCCACAATGTCGCAGGATTGATTCCCTCACAAAACAGAGACGTTTTGCCACTTTTCCTTATATCTGATGCCTCTATTCACCTACAAGTAAATATAGATACCTGGGAGTTAGGCAACTGTTGCGGGTTCCACCCTCGGTAAAGATCAGCTGTAGGCCTTAGGTGACCTCGATAAGCTTACCAGGCTTCCTGTTTCCAACCATGAGAAACCATAAGACGCTCAAGAACAAGTTTGAAACACGAAGAACAATCAGGCGTACCATTAATCAAGAGCTACGTAGTGTACTGAGGTGCCCGCGGGAGGGGGGCGCCACCAGTGAGGACATACGAGGCCTCGCTCCACATCTCTGTGCTCTGTAATTAAGGCCTTTGCACTCTAATTTACGCATCAGGTTTCGTTATGCTGAGGGATTGTTGAGTAAAACACCAGCCAGCTTGTGTCTGCGTCTTGCTGCCGCGCTGACATATTGAGACACGTTGCCAAGACGGTTTTTGTAGGCGGAGTTTTTCCTCCCATTAGTTACTGGCGTTGCATCTCACTACATGATTTATACTAGATGGGGGTTGGGAGGGGGGTGGCCCGGGTCTCCCTCCCCCTCCCTCCAGCACACACACACACACACGCACACACACACACACACACACACACACACACACACACACACGCACACACACACACACACACACACACACACACACACACACACACACACACACACACACACACACACACACACACACACACACAAACACACACACACAGAATATTGTGCGAGGAGCCTATGCCACGCTTTCTAACTTCAGAATTGCTTTGAAATACATGGATGGCGATATACTAAAGAAATTGTTCACGACTTTTGTTAGGCCAAAGCTAGAATATGCAGCGGTTGTGTGGTGCCCATATCTTAAGAAGCACATCAACAAACTGGAAAAGGTGCAAAGACATGCTACTAAGTGGCTCCCAGAACTGAAGGGCAAGAGCTACGAGGAGAGGTTAGAGGCATTAAATATGCCAAAACTAGAAGACAAAAGAAAAAGAGGTGATATGATCACTACATACAAAATAGTAACAGGAATTGATAAAATCGATAGGGAAGATTTCCTGAGACCTGGAACTTTAAGAACAAGAGGTCATAGATTTAAACTAGCTAAACACAGATGCCGAAGAAATATAAGAAAAGTCACTTTCGCAAACAGAGTGGTAGACGGTTGGAACAAGTTAGGTGAGAAGGTGGTGGAGGCCAAGACCGTCAGTAGTCTCAACGTGTTATATGACAAAGAGTGCTGGGAAGACGGGACACCACGAGCGTAGCTCTCATCCTGTAACTATACTTAGGTAATTACACACACACACACACACACACACACACACACACACACACACACACACACACACACACACACACACACACACACTCTCTCTCTCTCTCTTAATATATATTATATATATACATATATATAATATATATATATATATATATATATATGTATATATATATATATATATATATATATATATATATATATATATATATATATATATATAGGGGACCCATAGCCTCGGAGAAGAAAATAAAAAGTATTCAGAGGAGACCTTGTGGTTTCTCACTGAACACTAATATTATCTTCTCCTACCACCCCCATTATATATACATTCCTGCATCATAGTACACATGTTGGCTGGGAAAAATCTCACTCAAAAAATGTATAATTAAATATTTAGTCGGCGGATAGAGACGCAAGCATAAACTGGCGGGAAATTCCAGTGTTACCAACGGCAAATTTGCTGCCGTCGTATATTGTGTAATACGAGGCTTTATCACACGTCTCTACCACGCTAGCTATCCCCGTCTCTCCTAGTGCTATACTTCACCACTCTTTGCTAACATGCTAGTTGCTCCAGTCTCTATAATTCTAGTTATATATGAGGATTTATCACGCTACTCTACTATACTATCCGTCCAAGTTTCTCCTCTTCGCTCGTTAAACTGTCATTATCCTCCATCACTAATTCTGCCATTGTTTTCACAACTTTACTGACCGTCAGGATTTACGAACGGCTGATGTAATACTACTACTAATAATAATGTTAGCGTTGTAATAAACGTTCAGTAGTTTTACTTGATAAACCCAAAATTCTAAAGCGTTTTCACTGATATAGGAAATGGCAAACGGGCAATGCGCATGCACATTAAAAATATTTGAATTATTGTTTTGCCATCGGCAGAAAGAAACTAACCAGAGATTATAAAAATCTTCCATTATCTTAGCAGCCAGGAAGTATCAACCATATTCCAGCATTAAAGGAACCGGTTTTGAAATACGATAATGCCAGATTTTTTCATCTTATCCAATTATTATTGTTATTATTAATTATTATTATTGAGAAAATCCGTAGGAGCAGTAATGAGGGTTCGAACCTATATGGTTAATGTTCCCACGCACACGCTGCTAGCGACTAGACCACGACATGGTACAAGGATTGTAACCTAGAGTTCTACTGAACACAACGATTTTCTGAGGCTTCAACTGAAGCCAGAAGAGGATATTCACACAATTCCCCCCATGTACTCTGGCTCTGGACGCTCCTCTTTCAATACACAGAGTAATCACACTAACCTGACTAAATCAATGAGAAAATCCGTAGAGAACAATTGATGTAGCAATTTATATTGCTACAAAAATTCAAGGATTTAAAACATGGGAATATCAGGTTGCGCATACTCTTTGTTATTAACCTAAGACACGCTGTTTTAGCTACTTGCTTGGGTCCTCAGGTTTTTCCAGTTTAGAGCTATAACTCTCCTGTACGCTATATCAGCTCACTTGTACCCGATGTCAGCTCTCATGTACTCCTTGTCAGTTCTCCTGTACCCCATACACACACACACACACACACACACACACACACACACACACACACACACACACACACACACACACACACACACACACACACACACACACACACACGCCTGCGTGTGAAACACGCTATAAAACGCAGCTCCTGAGAGGGGAAATGAGGTAACAGTTTTCAGTGTGGCGTAATGGAGTGAGGCCAAGAGAGGGGGGGGGAGGAGGGGGTGATGCGGGGGGAAGGGGTTGAGAGAGGTCTTAAAGGGTAGGGGCAGGCTGAGTAGAAATGGATTCTTAAAGGGGAGAGAGGGCAGAGGTAGGGGTCAGGGAGGAAGGTCCGGATCCCCTTAGGGGTGGCAGAGGGCAAGCTAAGGGGAAGGGGCAGAGGGAGGAGGGACAAGGTAGTGGGGAGGTGGAGTGTTTCTTAACACCACAAATTATACCGAGAATGCTTTAGCAATATGAGAGAGAGAGAGAGAGAGAGAGAGAGAGAGAGAGAGAGAGAGAGAGAGAGAGAGAGAGAGAGAGAGAGAGAGAGAGAGAGAGAGAGAGAGAGAGAGAGAGAGAGAGAGAGAAAGAGAGAGCGAGAGAAAGAGAGAGAGAGAGAGAGAGAGAGAGAGAGAGAGAGAGAGAGAGAGAGAGAGAGAGAGAGAGAGAGAGAGAGAGAGAGAGAGAGAGAGAGAGAGAGAGAGAAAAAAATACACGTATAAAATACTTAGAGGAAAAGACAGTGGAAAAAGAGGAACTGTGCAACATGAATACCAATAGAGCAAAAGGACGAGGACGGACGCTTCAGACCCAGACGAGTTACAGAGATGTCATAACATTTTCTTCTAGAATAAGAATAGTGGGAAATGGAATAAACTAACCTCGGGCCGGGCTTGGGGAGTAGAAGAACTCCAAGAACCCCATCAACCAGGTATCAACCAGGTATCAACCAGGAACTAAAACAGCAGGTTGTAGAGGCAAACTACATTCATAACTTTAAAAATATAAATGATAGAGAAATAGGCCAGGAGTCATTGCATTAAACAACTGGTGGCTAGAAAGGCGGGCTGAAATAGCTAGTGCTCAATCCTGCAGTCTCAAATAAGTGAGCACAAATAGATGAGTGCACCCAGTCAAGATTACACCTAAGAGTACACCCAGCTATGAGTAGACTTAGCTTAAGAGTACACACAGGCAGGAGTACAACCACCTAAGAGTACACAGCTAAGACTACACACAGCTAGAAGTACACCCCAGTCAAATCTACACCCAGTCAAAACTATACCAAGTCATGAGTACAAAGAGTACGCACCGCCAAGAGTACACAAAATATGACAGGATAATGAGGCTACCATATCTGTTTCCTGTTAGTGAGTGTTGGAGAGTCCCGCGTGGTCACGCTCCTCAGTCTCTGTGGGGCCCTCTGACGGTGGGGTGAGTACTGCCTGAAGGGTGAGTACTGTCTGGGGGGTGAGTCCTGCCTGGGAGGTGAGTACTGCCCGAGGGGTGAGTCCTGCCTGGGAGGTGAGTACTGCCCGAGGGGTGAGTCCTGCCTGGGAGGTGAGTACCGCTTTTTGGGTGAGAACTGCCGGGTGGATTTTAAAATTTGATTCATTCAATCCTTCTGTTATGGGTTTTCTATTTCATGTGTTGATGGTGTTATCACTTGTAGTGACGTCGTGTTTCACTACAATACAGCTCCAGTAAGCAAACGTTGTTTGTTGACATTTTAAATTACGTGCGTTGCTTATTTGAAATTGCGTTTCGTCCGTTCAATAGAATTTTGAATTTCGTAAAACGAATCTGTTACCCGTTTTTGTTCTAGTTTGTATGAGCGTTAACTTTTCAACGGGTGTATAGATCACAAAGAACACGGAATGATGAACATGTTTTCACTTGTGGCAACGATGGTGTGCTCACTTTCACGGTTAATCTACAGTTTTATACCCATATCAGTGATAGTTAAGGCGGATGATTCTTTCAAATTACCTGGGAAACCCGTCTTCAGTACTCCAACGGAAGTGAGTACCTGCCTTTGGTACACCTAGTGTAAGTCACTCTCACCTGGAAGGCACTAAGATGTAACAACAACAATATCTGCGTCTATTAATGTAGGCTACATGGTACTGATCTGTTAGTGGTTGATACCCTGGCAGCCATGGTTCGAATCCTTGTGTAGCCTATATGGTTATCGAATCCTTGTGTAGCCTGTATGGTTATCGAATCTTTATAACCTCTAGTGTATGTCTCGTCAACCTGTCCTCTCAAATACCGCATCGCATTTTGATATGTATGGGATATCCCTCCTCGACAAAATATGACATACTATATAAATCATAGCTGCTCTCAAAATTGACAGGCTGTCACGTTTTCTATGCATGGGTCCTCGGTTAGGTTAGGTTAGGTTAGGTTCGAGCAATTTAGTACATTTGTTTTGTGACAACTGGAGAGGACGGGCTGATCGTATAGCATTGTTACCCCCAATAACTCTACAACTAAACCAAATAATTTAAAGTTATGCCTGAAAAACTGTAACTAGTGGCTTTAAGCAATATAAAATTTATTTACCCTCCATGTAACCACTTTATTCGTACCCATTTTATGTTATATGAATAAAATATTAGTATTATGACAGTCAGGTTTCCCATTAGTCTCCCCCTGTTCGGTCGGCCTCACAGAAAACGAAGGCCAGACTTCTCAGTGTTGATGTTTTGATCAGGATGGACCTTCGCTTCTTGATTTACGTGAGTTTATCGTCGTTTTTGTCTAATCTAGTTTCGTTTCCTGCATGATTGATGCAAATTTGTGTGTTTTCTGATAAAGACTATGCAGATAAACGTGGCTGGAGGTACGTGAAGATCTTTATCTGGATTAAATGCCTATACCATTGCCTGTGGAAACGTCATCAGGGAACAAATGGGGAGCATTCGTGGAAATATTTTTGTTTAAATGAACCGGATCACAGAGAACAGTGCGTGACATGTTTAATTAACATGAAATCATGTTAGATAGCTTAATAATTTATGCTCTGGTAATCAGCTACATTATACTCCAATGAGCTTTGAGAAGTTGGAATCAGCCTGCCTTCTAAAAATTTTAATATTTGCACCTCTTATAGTTATAGTGACTATAGGTGATACCTATAGTGACTATGGATGTTCCTATAGTTGGAATTGATGGAATGTATTAGCTGCAACCTGTCTTCAGGCTAGGCTCGTTAAGGCAGCGGCCGACCTCAAAGACACATTCATAAATTTTAACGTACTGCGTAAGCAAAATTGGCCTTTTGTCAATTATAAAGTAATGTTATTATATACTAGAATGTGTTGAATAATTAGGCTTAACTTAGGTTAGGTTAGATAGTTAGGTTTTGTTTATAATTATTGGTATTTGGAGTACGTGGCTGATTATAGTGCTGTTGATGAGGACGAGCTGTCGAATCGCCAACCCGTCTTCCTAAGGTTTTCCAACGTCAAAAAACTGGCGTCTTAAAGTGCCCTTATCCGAACTTATCAGAGGACCCAAAACAGAAAACGAAACTGCATATCAATTTTGCGAGCCGCTTCCATTTTCTAGTACGACGAATTTTGCCCTTAAATAGAGTATACGTCAATATGTGACGCTCTATTAGGAGGACGGGTTGCAAATCGTGGGTCTTCACCCACGTATTAACAAGTGCAACTAATCTCGAAGAAAACCTGAACACCTAACCTAAGCTATGCCTAACTATACATAGAACTTTAATATATATTAATATTAATTTATATGGGAACAAACCTATATTTTTTAATACACAATATGTTAAAATTGATAAATATGTCTTGGAAGACGGTGGCAGTTCTAACGAGCTGTATATGTACTGAGGTCCTGGTTACAACCTGGCCAGCAACCTGGCCCGAGGACAGTTTGCAGTTTTTGGTATGCCCTTTTCAAATTCGAATAGTACAAAACAGACTATTTTTGTGAACATATTCATGAACATAAATATGTTTATTCTATACATAATCACTATAGGTATAGTCCGCGGTTGGAGGCCAGACGCTTGGAGCTAGTCTCAACCAACTTTAAAAAAAAAATCATATTGAGTAGAGGAGTGTCAGAGGCCAGTCGGTGTCGGCCCAAGTGAAATGCTTTAAGAAATATTTATAGAGCCAACCAGGAGATTTTCATGAAATCAAGTCTGAAATTTGTGTTGTGTTTTCCATAGAATTGTTCAGCAATTACAGTGCTTCGTAATAATAAATTTGTTGAAAGTGGGGAAATAGGAAGAAGGATAATGAAAGCAGAGGGGACGAGGGTGAGAAAAGACCCGAGCACAGCCGGGTACCCCTTCCAGTGTGTTATGAAATAAACATGTGAGCTTCCCCTAGTGTTTCACAGTAGCCCAGTGCTCAGTGCAGATGATTCACAACGCAAAGGTCTTGGGTTCGATTCCCGCCAGGAAAGATGTTTGAGTAAATAGTTACTCTTAAGGATGCAACTGGTGTGGGTTGCATCCTGGGAACGTCAGCAGTGGGGACCGGGATAGGTTGAACAGGCTTCCTGTCCTTGACAATCGTAACCCACATTGTATTATAATTACTAGATAATATTAATAATATATTTAAGAGCTTATCTGTTTATATCTTTAAAGGGCTTCTACCAATACACAATCACCACAGATAAGGCCAGGCCATCATATCCTAATCGCAGAGGTCGCATCGTTATCAGGACTCCTTACCAATTAGTAAACATGTGTCGCTCAATGTGTGAATATTATTAGTCCGCCATGAATCTTTCTTCAAGGGACAGAGATTCGTTTTAATATATATCTTGCTTCGAGCAAAACTCACGTAGCCTAGCCCGGATTCAGCAGGTCGTCCAGTGCCCCATGCGGAGGACATACATGCATACGTTATTAATGTGCTTCCTTCACTTGAGAACGAGGGGAATATGGCAGGTGATGTCGATCCTGATTCTGATGTGGATTTTGAAGAACGTGATTCAACGACGAGACTTCAGTGCTTTATTAGGAGATTTAAGTCTTCCAAAAGAAGCATCAGAACTGCCAGCTTCGAGAGTGACAGCTAAGAATTTACTCCTGCGTCATCCAAATGTAACATTGTATCGTAAGGAAGAAAAGGGGAAAAAATATTTTACAATACTTTAAGAGTTGATAGTGTTTTAGTATATTTTTATGATGTGGCAGGTTCGTTAAATGCAATAGTCGTGACACCATGAGTGGTGATTGTGTTTAGATAGTTCTAAGAGAGGCGTCAGGTATGTCTTACTCCATGACGGAAATTCATATAGTTCAGTTTCCTTTGGTCAATCTGTACATCTTAAAGAATATGGACACACCAAAAAAGTTCTAGTGTTACTCAAAATTGACGACCAAACCACCATTAAGAAAATTAAGAAACGACAACGTTTCGGTTCGCCCTGGACCATTTCAAGTAGTTTTTGTGACATCGTTTACTTACCCAAATATAATGACCATAACGGAATCATCTATGTGCATCTTAAAATGGTGAACATTTTACTTCGTCAAGAAGGAGGATACACGAAATATCCATGATTCTTATGCTTGTGGGATAGCAGAGCTTAGGATAAATACGGAACTCAGAAGAACTAACAGGTTAAAACATGCTTAAATGTTGGAGAACCAAATATCAAAGACCAAATGGTATAAATCAATGTGACACTGGTTCAGCGCCTCAAATTAGACTGCAACTAATCTTAGATATAAATCAGCAAAGGTGTTATTGACCAGTTTATGATCACTACTATATTAAGGTCGATATCATTGCTACATTAAGGTTATAATCACTGATATATTAAGGTCGATATCACTGCTATATTAAGGTCGATAATCACTGCTATATTAAGGTCGATAATCACTGCTATATTAAGGTCGATAATCATTGCTATATTAAGGTCGATAATCACTGCTATATTAAGGTCGATAATCACTGCTATATTAAGGTCGATAATTACTTATATATTAAGGTGGATACTGCTATATTACGGTCGATAATTACTGATATATTAAGGTGGATAATCAATGCTATATTAAGGTCGATAAGGTTGTATGCAAATTAAAACATTACAAGCTAGATATTACATTTAAGTTTCTATATATATTTTTACCTTAACTAAATGTACGTAGGCCTACAACGTAATTAGCATACGCAAATACAAATTAATTACTGACATGCAGTATGCAAATTAACACGAATAAGAATTAAACTAAAACATTCTCGTTACGCACATGCAAATTCAGCAAGATTAAAAGCCTATTGAGTAACTTAATTACTCCTACATTTATATACTCAAGATGGTCAATGTGCTGTTGCTCGACTCTCCACTTTTCTAATTTGCAAATTCGCATGTGCAAATGAACTTAACCTATTTCAAGACAATGAGAACAGGCCAGTTCACATTGTAGTTCATAACAAATACCTTAGTGAGCGCTTTCATTAGGTTAAATAATACTGAAATTCTGAGTGATAATCATAGACTCGGCTTGTGATACGCTGAGAGGAAAGGTTCCAGGGCTTGGATGAAAATTGCAATATATACAAAATTTCAAATGTTGATTGTTAAATCGATTGGGTGATATTAACTCTGTACCCATTGATTTGTATTTTTATACAAAAATAATACTTATTTGATTTAATAATGATAATTTTGACTTGATAAATTTAAACATTACAAAATGAGTTTCAAAGAGGTTTCAATGTCTGATATGACTTCGCTATGTGCGGCAGATGGCGTTGGTGACGATGTTGGTGGTGATGATGGGGTTGCTGGTGGTGTGGCAAACGATGGGGGAGGTGGTAGTATACGAGGACCTGGCTGAAAGCCGCTTAATAAGCACCTCCTCCGCCCGCTGGCTCCGCAAGGTGCTCAAGAAATACGACTCTCGCGCTAATGTCACCACGGTAGGTCTGCCGGGAAGGAGGTCCTCCTACAGGTCCTTACTATAGTAAATCCTTCCTTTATAGGCCATATGTGCCTAGATGTTATCGCGAGAGTTTTCGCTCAGAATATATATAATCATTCGCCTTACTTCTGTTCTTTTCAACCTGTGATGAGAATTCCTAGCCTATTGACCCAACCACTTACCTGGGCTGGACGGTAGAGCGACGGACTCGCTTCATGCAGGTCGGCG
Organism: Procambarus clarkii; assembly: GCF_040958095.1. NCBI lineage: Eukaryota > Metazoa > Arthropoda > Malacostraca > Decapoda > Cambaridae > Procambarus > Procambarus clarkii. Next base: position 26,205,456 of record NC_091169.1, read on the forward strand.
TTTAATCCTCGACTGTCCAAGTGGTTGGGCACCATTCCTTCTCCCCCGTCCCATCCACAAGATCCTTATCCTTCTCCCCTTCCAAGTGCTATTTAGTCGTAATGGCTTGACGCTTTACCCTGATAATTCTCTCCAAATCCATTGTGGATGATTGCTAGTCTATTTCGGATGATTACATATCTATTGCGGATGATTGCTAGTCTACTGTGGATGGTTGCTAGTCCATTACTGATGATTTCTAGTGTATTGAGGATGATTCCAGGTTTATATTGAATAATTCCTAATCTATAGCTAAGTAATCCTAGTATATAGCGAATTATATTTAACCATTAGACTAAATTAAAATATTCTGTCAATACTTAATGATGAATATTATGTATTTCTGATTCCTTTTGAGAACTATATTCGAGAAGTATTTTCTAATGATTGATGATAATTGATGATGCTGATTGGTGATGATGAAGACGGAATATGACGATTGTGCAGATGACGATGATTATGATATTCAGTGTGATGATGATGAATTCTAATAATGACGATGATAACGAGTTTGAAGTTGGTAGATATTGATAGGAATGATTGTGAAGCTGGAAAATGACAATTATGGGAATGAGTGTGAAAAATAATAATAATGATGAGCATGCTTGTGAAGATGATAATGATTGATGATGATTACATTGACAATAATCGTGGAGATGATTGACGATGATTACCGACAGCAAAACACAACTCTCTCCACCATTCACACATCCTTCTACTCCCAGCCTGAACTAATCATTCTAGCCACAACTAATCCTTCCAGCCCGAACTAATCAAAGCCAATGGGTACCCGGCGGAGACCCACCACGTCACTACTGAGGACGGGTACATCCTGGAGCTGCACAGGATCCCCTGTGGCATCAAGGCTGGTCGTCGCCAGGCTCCTGACGACGATGAGGCTACGAGGGAACACTCTAGCTGCCCGCGGCGTCGTCCCGTAGCGTTCCTGCACCACTGCCTCCTCTGCTCTTCCTCAGATTTCATCATGAACTACCCTGACAAGGCTCTAGGTCGGTGCTTGAAATCTGATTTTCTGGTAATAAAACTAATTCTATGTTTGTTCCAGTTAGTGAAAAGATATTTTTGTTACATTTTCAGTTATTCAGATATTTTTTCGGATTTTCAAAGATATTTTGTTATATTTTCAGGATTCAAAGAATATTTTGTTAAATTTTGTAGGCATTCAAAGAAATTGTGCACATTTTCAGGTATTCAATGAGATTTTTCTATTTTCTTTTCAGTTTTATTCAAAGAAATTTAGGAACATTTTGAGATTCTATCGAGTATACATTTAATTTATAGTTCGATTCAATGTAATTTTGATACTGACGGGTTCAAATTTAATGTTTTCTATATATCCTCGGCTCACAAGTTACATACCTGGGTTCAGGGCCCGCATGGGACAGAAACGGTTGGGCATGTTTCTTAACACCTGATGTCTCTGTTCACCTAACGGTATATAGGTACCAAGGAGCTAGGTAACTTGTGGGTTGCATACTGGGGAAGGTTAGTGGGAGGCCTATAAGGGGAACTTGATAGGCCTAGGCTTCTTGTCTCCGACACCGGGAATTATACGCTGATATTAATAATTAAAAAAAAAAAATGACGGAAGTTCGACTCCGTTGCACTGCCCCCAAAAAAGATTTTCTCATAGATATACCAAACACTATTATGATTCTATTGGGCATGCTCAAAGACATATCACGCTACTGTGAGAAAAAGTCCACTACGGGTTCACCATAGCCCGTGCTACTTGGAACTTTTTGTTCAGAGTAGCTGAATCTAAAACATCAACAAGAAGCTAGTGTGATCTCAAGGTGGGTGGCGGTATTGGTTCTGACGCGTGTTCCCTTGTATCCATGACAGCCTACATGCTAGCGGACGCTGGCTACGACGTCTGGCTCACCAACGCTCGCGGCAACACCTACTCTCGCACTCATGTTAAACTCTCCACACATGACAAAGAATTTTGGCAATTCAGGTAAGATTTGTGCCGCCACAATAGTTTACTGAGTATATTTGGTGTTGGGCCTACTGCCTGTATCAACCCGTGGAGGGTTATTAAGCCCACCATAATAGCTTACTAAGCCACCACTATGTCTGGTGCTGGCCTTAAGGAATACGTCAACCTCTAGAACCTAGATAATTATTAAAGTCACCACAATTCCTTACTAACCAGGCAGCAAGTATACTTGAGTCCTGAACGTAGTTCACGCCTAAAGCTAGCTCTCAATTTATATATATACACCGAGAAGCAGACCACACCTTTTGCTGTTCATATTCCTTAATAAAATTATTTATTTCAATATATATATATATATATATATATATATATATATATATATATATATATATATATATATATATATATATATATATATATTAATCTTTAGTTTTTAACTATTGTAAAACGAATGTAAATTTAAAGAATGATACAGGAATATACGTGCACAGAACAGAACCCTAGGCCTAAAGGATTGAAATATTACACAAATTCTTCAAATGTTGTAAAATTTGCTTCGAATATTTTAAAAATAAACAGGTTGAATCCTATTGCCAAGAGATTATGTCAAAATTACAGCACGTACTGTATTTGTCCATATAATTCAGTTTCAGGTTATTGTATCTTTCCATGTAAGCCAAAGTTACAAGTCACTGATGTAACCTACAAAAACATCCACTATACCTGCCCATGTAAGCCAGAGTTACAACAGCCAGTGCTGTAACTTACAAAACATCCAATGTACCTGCCATGTGCTGTAAGCTACAACAACATTCACTGTACTAAACCATGTGTTCGCTACCTGACAGCTGGAGCGAGATGGCGCTGTACGACGCGCCAGCAGCTATCGACTACATACTGGACTTGACTGGCCAAAAAAGCTTGTATTACGTGGGCTTCAGCATGGGCACTACGGTCTTCTGGGGCATGCTGAATGACCGCCCACAGTATGCTGCCAAGGTGATCTATTTCCTCTGTTATCGTGCTTGGGTGTGTTATGTCTGGGCTGTATCACATTGTTGTATTATGTCTGTTGCATCTCATTGTTTGTTATGTTATGTCTTGGCTATATCTCACTGTATGTCTTGGCTGTATCTCACTGTTTGCTGTATTATGTCTATTGTATTGCATTCTTTGCCGTATTATATCTGTTGTATCTCAGTGTTTGCTGTATTTTGTCTATGTTGTATCACAGAATTTGCTGTATTATGCATGTTTTTTTTATTTGCATGCCTGTAAATTATCTCTAATCCAAAGAGGTATTGAAGTATAGCAAAATTCAGTTTACTTCAAGTAAGTTGATGTTTCAAATCGCTTGCGGTTTGGATTCCCACGTGCATGGGGAATATTCTTACAGGTTCCGGAAGATGAGAGGAAATGTCAGTCAGCACTGTTGGGAAATGCCCAACAGACCACTGGAACATGATCTAACACAATGCAGTTACACAATAATTAAGGTTTTAACTAAGATTTCTTGGTATATCAGGTATATACTAAATAAGATTTCTTGGTATAGCAGAACACGTGTTGTTATCGTGAAATGACCAGTCATTGTAATCACTTGTATCTCATCAAACAGATTCGATTCATGGTTGCCCTTGGTCCCGTAGCCTACGTGCGACACATTGAGGGGCCTCTGGGGTATGCTGCCACCTTTGTCAATCAAATCGAAGTAAGTCATTACTTCGTTATTACTGTATTGAATACCATAGAAAATATGGTAATAAATGGTTCTAATGTATTGGTTAATATGAGCATAATAATTGAAACTGCAGTAAGCTTAATGGCTTATACTTGGCAGCTTCTATTTATGTCCAGGCAAAACTTTTTCATGTTTATGTCTAACCTACGCTCGAAACAATCCAGCGATCCCATGGTAATTTGTTACATAAATATATCACCCTGTTTCCAAACCAGTATTTACCCAAGTCTTTCCTGAGTTTATTCTTATCCAATTTATATCCATTATTACGAGCCCTGTTTTGTGGCGATACTGTATATTCAAAATCTTGCACATATATATATATATATATATATATATATATATATATATATATATATATATATATATATATATATATATATATATATATATATATATTAACATTTTTGATGTGATTATCTGGATCTAAAATAGTATTCTAGAACTTTGCTCTCAGTTCACATGGAGTAACTGCTGATCTTTCATTCTTTTGAGTGTATGTTAAATGTTGAGTGTATGTTAAATGTTGAGTGTATGTTAGCATTTGGATCCCGCTGAAAACCATGAGGATTTCTCTCCACCTGCAGTGATTGTTGTGAGTAGCCAATCTGTATTATACAATACTGTATTTAAAAATACAGTATTCCTATTCAACAGCTTACATAATAATTTATATTATATAAATTTACCTGGTTTTGATTGCAAGACATATTTGGTTAGGAATAGGGTGCTGATTTTTGGTTCAAGCCGCGTACCTCGCTTCTTCATTCACCAGGCCACGTTGATGGGTCAATATGAGATGCTTTCATTTTGACCTCGTTTGGAAGGAGGGTTGTTGACTTATGGAACAAATTACCGGTAACCTAACAGATATGGGATCCTTGGATTGTTTCAAGCGTAGGTTAGACATGTAATGAATTACTTAGGGGTGATACAAATAGAAGGTTGCCTCGTATGGACCAATAGGCCTTCCTCTATGCCATTTGTGTAACCTCTTTTTCCTCAGACCACCTTCTCTCTGATGGACAAATATGAAATGCTGTCATTTGGACCTGTAATGGACCGTCTTCTCGCTACTTTTTGCAATGAGAAATTGTTCACTTCCTTCATCTGCCGCAACATTCTCTTTCTCATCTATGGCCCGGACCCTGAGGGACTAAATAAGGTACACAGTCCATACGCCTTCCTCTCTGCCATTTTTGTAACCTCTTTTTCCCCAGACCACCTTGTCTCTGATGGGCAAATATGAAATGCTGTCATTTGGACCTGTAATGGACCGTCTCCTCGCTACTTTCTGCAACGAGAAACTCTTCACTTCTTTAATCTGCAGCAACATTCTCTTTCTCCTCTGTGGCCCCAACCCTGAGGAACTAAATAAGGTACACAGTCCATTGTTACACGGTCCATTGATACACAGTCCAATGGTACACAGTCCATTAATACACAGTCTATTAGTACAAAGTTAATACCTTTCCTACAGGAGTCAATCTCTCCAGCAACAATAATAGCCCACACAGTGATTGTGTGTGTGGAAGGTACACAATATGAACTGGTACACAAAGGTCACGTCTTGCAATGTTATTTTGTAGCTGGGCCGAGAATGAAGGCAACAGCTAAAATTAACATATCCTCGGGCTCATAATGTACGTATGTGTTGTTAAATTAGACTGTGCTTATTTTGGTTTTAAAATTGCTCGTTTAGGCCCATGACAGGTTAGGTTAGGCTGTTTCGGGTTTTGCTATCCACGTTAGTGTACAAATATTAGAAATTAATTTGTGCTAACTCGATTATCAGCGTTTAATTTGTATTGATTCAGGTATCGGGTTATAATTTGTGATGATCAGGTATCAGGGTTATAATTTGTGATAATCAGGTATCAGGGTTATAATTTGTGATAATCAGGTATCAGGGTTATAATTTGTGATAATCAGGTATCAGGGTTATAATTTGTGATAATCAGGTATCGGGTTATAATTTGTAGTGATCAGGTATCAGGGTTATAATTTGTGATAATCAGGTATCAGGGTTATAATTTGTGATGATCAGGTATCAGAGAATAATTTGTGATGACTCATATATCGCCATTCTCCTAAACTGAAGTACATTGTCAGTGAATTACCAATGAAGTACAGTGTAATAATTCTAACAAAAATGTTCCCATCAGGAGTTTCTACCTGTGATGTTATCCCATACGCCGGCCGGCACTTCTGTACGCACAGTTACGCACTATCTCCAGGAAGTCAATTCAGGTAATGTTGTTGCTGTTAATAATGAACTACATATTCTGAATGTGGCTCTCTTTGGAAGTTATAGGCCTACCACTGTCGAAATTATAGGCCTAAGCCGTCACTTCCAATTATCGCGGAGGTGCATGCGGTTGTGTATGTGTTGAGTGGTATTGTTGGTACTTTCAGAGTATGATATTTTGACATATGAAATGTTGATTTTGACTTATGTACACTGATGGTGTCCTCTGAATGTTGACTTATAAATTAAAATGTTTATTATCTTAGTATAAAACATTCAACAGACTGAGTTCAATAGCATATATAATTATTTCTTATAGAAAACATGTATTACTTCGTTACAGAATGTTAATACGATATCCGAAAACCCTATATTTATATCAACTTTTTAATCCCCTAGATGAATATCATATATCAATATTGATCATGCATCCAATTATGGAAATATACCATCAATTACATTATCATTTAAATGATATCTCTTTCCAGGAAAGTTTCAGAAATATGACTTTGGAAAATTAGGGAACCTGAAGCATTATAATTCGGCGAGTCCTCCAGTTTACAACCTGAGCCATGTGACAACACCGGTTGCTGTCTTCTGGTCCCAACACGACTGGCTAGCAGATCCTACGGTAGGTGACATCCTACAGTAAGGTGTGATGTAGATGGGGGCCTTACAGTAGGTGAGATCTGCTTAGATCTCAGTTTAGGGAAAATATATTAAAACTATTGTTTTTCGTAAGGAAGACTTGTATGGAATATTTATGTACTTTAAGTGTAAAAAATTTAGGGAAGAAATATTAAAGCAATAGTCATATGTATACAAATAATGTTATACACTAACACAAACCTGTTCTATAACAGGCTTCGCTAAAACGAACATGTTTACCGTATAATATTTGGATTGAATCCCTTATCATACTTCTCTATAAACTTAAGCCTCAATTATTACACTAATCAGCTGTAATACAAACAGAAAACCTAGCAGAGCTCAACTTTAATGTCCTGGAAGGATGATTCTGCCAAAGAAATAAGAAGAATTATAACTTGCTTAGGCTAATATAATTCTATCTCTTTTTGCTCCTCAGGATGTCTTACACCTGGTGAGCGAATTACCTAATGTTGTCTACGAGCACCGCGTCGAGGATCCTCTCTTTACGCATCTGGACTTTGTGTGGTACGTCTCTTTTGTGACGTCGTGGAATTTAGCCTCTTTTTCTGTTCGTTACTAAGTCAGGTACTTTTGTGTACGTCATTGAGTTAGCTACTTTCGTGTACACAACTGAGTTGACTACACATAGTCGTATGAATTTATAAGTTTTAACTCAATCACAGACGGCTTAGTGAAAAAATTTAAGACCTGAATCATTTCATATCTGAACCAAAATATGATTGATACATCACTGATGATGATGATGAGGTAGATGATTTCTCTGTGCATTATTATTATTATTATTACTATTATTATTATTATTATTATTATTACTATTATTATTATTATTATTATTATCAGTTATATAATTTGAATTATTAGTTGCATTAGGATTATTATTTGTATTATTTTTGTATAATATCTTGAACCAGTGATGTTGTGTTGCTGACCAGTTGATCTTTTCCCGTGTGCAGGGCTCTCCACGCGGACACGCTGGTCTATGAGCACCTCTTGCGAGTCATGGCTCGCTACTAGCCCACCACGGGGACAACTGCAACACCACATGCTCACTTATTGTACCAAGACATCTCTAGTTGCAACAAGACATCGCTAGTTGCAGCAAGACATCGCTAGTTGTAACAAGACCTCGCTAGTTGTAACAAGACATCACTCGTTGCAACAAGACATCACTAGTTGCAACAAGACATCGCTAGTTGTAACAAGACATCATTAGTTGCAACAAGACATCACTAGTTGCAACAAGACATCACTCGTTGCAACAAGACATCATTAACTGCAACAAGACATCACTCACAACATCACTCGCTGCAACAAGACATCTGTGTGAAATAATGGTCTCTTAGGGTGTCCCACGGGTGAGTTAAAAATGACACATTACATTGCACTTAGTCAGGAAATCTGCCCTCGAGTGCCAGAGTGCACACACACACACCAGAGATTACAGATCCTATATTCCTTATGACCGGTCTTACGTTTAGCAACATGAATATCTCTGTGAAGCTCTCATTGCTCGCAGCCTAGTTATGTCACAATGGCCGTCGTATATCCAGTGCATGACTAGCTAGGACGAGTTAAACATTTTCACCATAAGAGGCCGACGCCACGGCCATATTAGATGATACAGACAGAAATATTCTGCTCAGGGGATGGCGAGAGATTAGCAGGTCAGGTCATATGGTCGAACAAGAATTAGTGACGCAATCGTGACACACTGATCCATGTCACCACAGATGAGCCTATAGCATCCTACTCAACTTAGATAGCGGCAGGTCAGCCTGCTTATGATTGGCCAATACGGAAACAAAGGATGCACCCAAAGGATCATCAAGCAAGCATTCTTGTGAGGGAAATTGTACATATGTGGATAAAGACAGATTAGACAGTAAACACGTGCTTATCTTTGTGGTACCATGTGTTGCAACCTGTCACAGTGAATGACAGGTGCTCCAGTCCATTTCCAGTCTGATGTTTTGATAACTGTCCCATTACCAGGGTATTTGAGTATTGATTATTGTACCTGAATATTGTCTGTCCCATTGACAGTGCTCTTATTTATTCACTGCACAAGCCAATGTGATTACCCAAGTAAACCAATTGGAACTTGTGTGTATCCCTTTGCATACCAGCAGTGATAGGAAACCATGTTAATGATTGGTGTCCAATACTGTCAAGTTTGGTGTTGTCCACGTATGGAGGGAGATTGTTCAGTTAGACATTCCATGTCTCTGATGCAATAATAACTTTGCCGACAACAATCTCAAGTAACAACAGTACCCAGTGTATTAGCACATAATTCTGTTGAATAAACTGTTGATTGTTGCATTGTGTTTCCATGAAACCACTTTTAAATACTGCTAGTTGAGCCTTAAGCAATGTAATAGTTCCAGTGGTTTGAACATCTGTTAGCATATTATTCACAAATTAAACAAGTTCTTGATGAGAACCTTCAGAGAAATCCCATAGAGAGATTCATTGTACAACCACCGTGATTCAGGATGCGGTGAAGCCTGCCTGAGGATGGTCCAACCCAAACAGGAGCCTGAAGCCAGCCCAAGGAAGGCCAAATGATGATACAGTTCCAAGAAACAGAGGGGGATATGATCACAGCATACAAGATACTAAAGGGAATATACAAGATGGACAAGGACAACCTCTTTAAATTAAGAATAATTATGACAAGTGGACATAAGTGTAAGCTGTAAAAAAACAATTCTTTAATGAGTCGACAAAATGTGAGGACTACCCGTTGACTACACATTCAGGACACTCGAACCCTGTACAGGTTGTCAACAAATGGAATACCCTGAAAGAAGAAGCTGTAGACACCACCTCCATCTACAATTTGACGTCCAGATTAGACAAGGAATTCGAGCATTAGCATAGTTCAATTATAATACAACAGATACAATAAGGCTGGTAGGCGAGGCATAAGAAGCTGTAGACCTCCCTTCCCCCCATAGACACTGTTAGGTAAGTACATACAGAGCCAAACTGCATAGCGTCCCATCGTGCAACAACACTTCAACTTTATTAATTAAACTTGCAACTTTATCTCTCTGGCAAGGTTCAAACACATGCACTAACTACCCCCACTCCCCTTCCCTCCCCCCACCTAACTGGGCCACCCGTGGAGGGCGGAAAACAATTGGAATGATTCACCTTCACTATTTCCCTTCATCAGATTACACTGGTGCGGGCCACACACAGAGACCAATAGACACACGAACAAATTGATGGAAGGACAGAAACTGGTAAAGTTTACTGGATCATATATTTACACGCAGGTATGCTTAAGACATCGCGGGCGAGCATACTTAAAATATATGTGCATATTTCAAACGGTGCGTGCGAGCATACCTAAAGCAACCCCAGAACAGACTTATAACAGTATGATCACTTGTACACATTACTAATACAATTCTCAGGTATAATAACCAATTCTAATACATCTTGATCGAATATCTAACTATAGAACATAATTCATTTTGTCGAGAACGTCTCTTTGATATGAACAATAACGAGAAAATCAGTAGGAACCGTGAGGAGGATTCGAACCTGCGCGCGGGGTACTCCCAGGCACGCTCTAAACCACTAACACACATGCCTACGCCTGGCTGATAATTAACCTTAATTAACCTCAACAGCAAAGACATTTCTGGGTGTCGAATGATGTGTTGATAAACAGTGGTCATCACAGTTGGTTCCCAACCGAAAGGTCCCGGGTTCAGTTCCCGCGGCAGGAGTGAGACGTTCAGTCATCTTCACCAAGACCAGACTGGTTTCGTGTCGAGCTCAAGAACTATTAATCTCAGGAGTGGTAGTAAGATTATCACAATCTATATCTATAAAATAGAATACCTGTCAGCCAACCTCTTTGTTCATAGTAGGAGGCAAGACGCTCGGGGCTAGCCTATTCCAACTTTCCAAGATGACACATTGTGGGTATGTGAGTGTCACAGGCCAGTTGGGGACCATCCCAAATGCCACCCTTTAAGAAATATCAGTATCTAAAGCGTTAAAATGCGATTTTCGTGGTCTGAAATAAAAGGTTATGTTTTCCGTAGAGTTTGATGCTTACATCCGCCGTTTTCCGGTACAGCATTTTCATGGCTCACTTTAAAACGATGAATGTGAATTCATTAGAGGTTACAAGATTACATTTCCTGAGTCAGAGAGAGAGAGAGAGAGAGAGAGAGAGAGAGAGAGAGAGAGAGAGAGAGAGAGAGAGAGAGAGAGAGAGAGAGAGAGAGAGAGAGAGAGAGAGAGAGAGAGAGAGAGAGAGAGAGAGAGAGGGAGAGAGAGAGAGACTGTTCTATTTGTCTCTCTCTCTCAATAACTGATCAAACCAAAAACAATTAGCTCTGGGCTCGTTCAGGTCTGTAATCCCAACAAATACACGATGGGATAATTTTTTTAATTAAGCTTAACTAATCATTTTTAATAATAATAAAAAAGATTTTTCTATTTTACGTAATATCTTACAGAATTCCCTTACATACAATAGTAAATAAATACGTCTATTTGACCTTTATTTCAATCGTCCATGCAAATGAATAATATAAAATTATTTGTATGTATATATATATATATATATATATATATATATATATATATATATATATATATATATATATTTATATATATATTGGGAGCAGGTTTTCTCTAATACACATTAAACACAACTGCATTGTGACCATTATTAATTTTCTTTGGGATATTTTCCATTTTACGCAAATATCTTCTACCATCTGGAGGGTGAAGAAACATTTGATCACTTAATCTTTGCCAGGTGTGAGCTTAACAGGTGTGTTACTGTGCCAGGTGTGAGCTCAACAGGTGTGTTACTGTGCCAGGTGTGAGCTCAACAGGTGTGTTACTGTGTCAGGTGTGAGCTCAACAGGTGTGTTACTGTGTCAGGTGTGAGCTCAGAAGGTGTGTCACTGTGCCAGGTGTGAGGCCTAAGCTTAATAGTGGGGATTAAATTCCACGCGTGCAAGCTTAGCTCACTGACACATATGATCTCATATGTGAGGGTACAGTGTTTTTTGTCAGTGTGTACACTTCTGGTTATGCTTTCGGGGGCTCAGCTGCGGCTCTGGGGTCCCTCCTTTCAGCCATCAACAGACTGGAATACAGGTTCCTGAATTTTTGGGGTTCTGTCTATCTACATTTGAATATGTGTGTGTGTAATTACCGAAGTGTAATTACCTAAGTGTAGAACCCGGATGAAAGGTCCTCCCAGTACCCTTTCCTTCTCACTTAACTTCTTCCAACCGTCTACCACTCTCTTTGCAAAAAAAGAACTTCCTTCTAATATTTTTTCAGCACCTTTGTTTCCCTAGTTTGAATCCATGACCTCTTGTTCTTGAAGTTACAGGTTTCAAGAATTCGTCTTTGTTAATTTTTGTTGATTCCTGTTACTATCTTGTAAGAGGAAGTGTGATTTGAAATTCTAAAATCTACCCAAGGCAAACCTTCCAAGGAAATTGCAAAGTTAAGAACATCTCAACTTTTCGAATAAAACATGTCATCAGGCTTAATCAGTTTCCGGAATAAATGTTATCAGCATATTAAGCAATCCACATTAATGCTGAAGTATTAATAAACACGCTGAAGTATCAACAAACACGCTGAAGTATTAACAAACACGCTTAAGTAATAACAAACACACTTAAGTATTAACACAAATATACTTTAGTCAAAAATATATCTCCACTGTAGAGTTAACGAGCACTCCTACGTGAGGCTGCCTTTCAGCGAGCTACAAAGACTTTAATACCAGATCTCTGCTGATAAAATATAATAGTTGTTCTAATCCACATGATAAATGAACCAAAGTTATGGAAATAATGAACTATCCAACTGCTAATACACCATTGTAAACATCGTATCATATATAATTAACCCCTCGCTATTCTGCAAACAAGACCCCAACATGTTAATCACAGGATACTTACGTATAATTCGGAGCAGACACCCAGTCTTAAAGATGATGGGGGTCTTTGTACAGGTCCATCAACGCCAACACAATTTAAGGCAGCCATGTCCCTGTTCGCACACAATGGCGCTGCCACGGCTCGTCCTTCTCGCCTACAATTGTAATGTTTTTGAGTCAAATTATTTTATACCATACTCTTGTAACAGTTTGTAGGGTTTTGTTCAGGCTTGCTACATTTAATATTTTTTTTTATATAGTTTTTATAGTCATGAAATGTATTTTGTAATATTTAATAAGTAAGTAATTATCATAGAAGACACCAAGCCGGGAAGGCTATGTAGCTAATTGACTCTTAAGTTGTAGAGTTTAAATGGTTAGGGATGATGGGAAGACAGTGGTAATTATCAAGAGGTGTAATCTTGAAGAAGTGCAGATAATATCATTAATATTAGTAGCACAAGGTAATTAGGGTGTCCGTGAACTTAAACGTTCCAGCATGGAGGCACGAGGCAACATTCCACCTTAATTAATATCCTGCACTGACATCTGATGTGATTCAAACACAAATAAATGCTTACTGACACCAGCAGCCTTTTAAACAAGAAATCACCAGATAAAATTCCTCAAAATTATCATTCATCTAGGGAGTATTACTTTAAAAATCACAACCCAACTAACTATAAATGTGCATCTTTGTTTTACATATTAAGACCGACCTAATGAAATAAATGGAAGACTACGTTGCAGGATTTTTGCAGCCCTGAGCTAAGAGTTCCTCCTGTCATGACGTCCACCAACTGTCTGAACTTTCAAATGCTGTTGAGACAGGCTTACCAAACCCTAGACAAGGTGTTGCCAGATCGACTCGAAACGACGTTCCAGAAACTAATTGCAATCTTTTGTAAGGATCCTTTGAAAGTGAATACATAGTCAAATTAGTGATCTAAACAAAATATGAATATTTAGTAGGGCTCTCGCAAAGTATGGGGCTGGCAGAAGCATGTATTATTGAGCTGTATGAATGGGCTGAGTACGAAGGCTGGTATGGTAACCAGATGATGGCAACAGATGTATGCCAGTATATGTCGAGTCCTCTAAGAGCTTCTGCAATTATGACAAGCTGACAGTGATTTCAGTGACCCAACTCGACCGGAAACTTACAGCTAGAAGTGGGTTATGGCAAGCTAAGGCCAGACGGAATGTCATAGATGCGGGCAGAGATGGCGTGCAGGACAAGCACGGCGGGAAAAGCAGTTCTGATCTGGAGCCCACATCAAGGAGCCGAGATAAGGTAAAATATTTGGTGAACCCCAGTGATTAACACTGGCCCAGTGATTTGAGAGTCTAGTTGATATCTGGAGACTAGGATTGAATGGACTAAGATTGTATGGAGACTAGGATTGTGTAGATTGATGGGGAAGTCAGTCAGGGATTAAGTGAACAGAGCACCTGGTGGTGTTTGCGAGTAATGTAGATATATGAGAATATGTAATATATTTATAAAGTAGTGTTTGACTCGTCCTAATCTTGTGAGTGCCAATATCCCCTCCCAAAAGAGACTGGTGCATGATTAAATGAGATAAGAATAATCTATGAAACATAAACGATATACTGTACTACACGTTGATGATATATTGCAATATATTTACAACATCAACCTTTTACAATATTTCAATAGAAGTTATTGTGCAGAACTTAAAAATAACTTCCATACCGGCTGCTTAAATTATGAAAACAAAGCCTCTCGTCAGCTGACTGACGGAAAACAGCAATTATTCCTCCCTCCCCTCCCAAGGGGGTCTGAAGTAAATACAAGTATTTATAATCTCTAAGACATATAAAAGGGACCGTTGGATCACAAAAATAATACTCAATACGCAAAGCAAGGCATGCAACATGCTAAACCCACGATATTCAACTTACATGATAATTTTATTTATTCAAAAACACAATTCATACCTCTCTGCTCATTTGTAGACATTATTAAACCTAGACTATTGCAAATGCAACATGCAAATTACTGAGGAATTCAAATGTGACTTACTTTGCATGTAAATGATCATGTTACTATGCTACAAGGCACATTTCCATGAGTAGCCTATCCACAAATCAGTGCGTCCGCTTGAGTTGCAACATATACAAAATACAAAATAGTTCACTGAAATGTTCGAAGCTAAACTAATCTAAACTAACACTAAGACCTCTAAGACATGAAAACCAGGAATGGTTCTGAGCAGCAATTATTTACAGTACCAATTTCATTCGTCCGCTGGGGATAATGATATCAAAATGGGTGTATTATTCGAGAGGACAACAAATACTGGCCAACTCAAAAATCCTGCTCAAACAAACTTACATCCAACATAATGTCTACGAAATGATTAACAAGTAATGTAATCCATGCCTTGGTATGCAAATTCAGTACTGGAAATATTCCTGAGATTGCAGAGAAGAATTCTGAATAAGGTTCTGATGAGGATTTAGTTATGACGAGGCAACTTACTCGATCATAACATGTGTGAAGCCAGTAGTGGGTGTAGAGAGTAGTGGGTGTAGCGAGTAGTGGGTGTAACCAGCAGTGAGTATTGCGGGGTGTAGCCAGGCTGACAGCACCACTGGGAACGATGGGCTCATAACAGCCAAACGATGCCATTGGGAGTAAAGGGGAATTGGTCTCTGTTGACATACTTCTGAAACCAAATATTGGTTGGATATCGTCCATTATACGTAGCCTCTGATGTCTGTACTCTGTCCTCGCTCTCTCTCTCTCTCCTCTATATCTCTATACTATAAGAGAGAATGTCTCTTTGTCTCTCTGTCTGAAGCTGGAGGACAGACGTTTGGGTCTAGCCTCACCCAAATTTGCAGGGAGGAATGATCTGGGTATGGGACGAGCATAGGCTGGTTAGGATAGGCATCAGTTAAATGCTTTAAGAAATTGTATCAATTATACAGAACCCCCCCCCCAGGCCATTTTTATGGCGTCAAATGGGAAATATATCGTGTGATCTCCGTGGAGTTCTTAATGAAAAGAAGAAGGTAGATAAAGGGAAGTATGAGGAGACAACGCCAAGCCCTTACGAGTACATTGTATTGGGAAGGGAAGGAAACTATCAGGGGAAAGCGTCAAGCCATTTTGACTATATATAGCACTGGTAAGGGATCAGGATAAGAATTTGGGATGGGACGGGGGGAAGGAATGGTGCCCAACCACTTGGACGGTCGGGGACTAAACGCCGACCTGCATGCATGCACAAACAACACAATTGTTTGTAACAGATAGGGAGACAGGGGTTGTTAATATTTGTGTAATGGGTTGGTCAGCGGTTCTGAAAATTTCTCTCTCTCTCTCTCTCTCTCTCTCTCTCTCTCTCTCTCTCTCTCTCTCTCTCTCTCTCTCTCTCTCTCTCTCTCTCACCCCAACACAACAGAACATTCCGCTGACAGTTCCCCCTCGACAAATTCTCCCACCCCACCTCTCCCTCCCTTTCCCGTCTACACACAGTAAATTCACCTAGGCCAGCCCTCCTATTCTCTCTACTCCCCTTCCATTCCCTCCACACCCCTTTCCTCTACTGTTCCTCTTTCCCTTCGCTTCTTACAACCCGGAAAACCCAGTGATGGGGAGAAGGGGGAGGGAAAACCCTCCACTTTTCCCTGTGTGTGTGTGTGTGTGTGTGTGTGTGTGTGTGTGTGTGTGTGTGTGTGTGTGTGTGTGTGTGTGTGTGTGTGTGTGTGTGTGTGTGTGTGTGTATGTGTGCGCATGTGTGTTCGCGTGTGTGTGTACGTTTGTTTGTGTGTGCTTCCGTCTGGAAAAAGATCTAAAGATTTCTGGCAAAAATTTTGACTTCATAAATCCCATTACTGGCGGCGCGTATTTCTTCATCGGGAAAAATTGTGCACTTATGTTGAGTAAAAACTACCGCGAACTGCATTACTCGCGCCGTTATTCTGACTGTGGGAGGGGGGAGGGGGGGGGGGTAGGTCACGTTGAAGACGGGTGGAGGTTCAGTCTTTGGGCAAGCCTCTTGCAAGACTGGTTTAAGTAAAATATTCGGGACTGTATGCACACACACACACTCTAAGGGGGTAAGGGGGTCTCTCTAAATGCCGATATTTCTTAAAACATTTCACTTGGGCCGACACCGACTGACCTATGACACTCCTGTACCCAGCATGATTCATCCTGGAAAGGTGAGTGAGGCTAGCTTGAGGCGTCTGGTATCTTTCCACGGACAAACTGACAGCTGAATATTCTATTTTAGACACGTAGCTTGGCAGACACGTCTCTGTTACCTCAGGAGGAGACGAAGACACATCAAAGGGTGAAACATGACCCGGAGACACAGATACATGACTCCCTGTATCTTCAAGACACTCATCACAGTCTGTATTTCCACAATACAAGTTCCGGGAGGAAAGATTTGTATGTACTGGGGGAGTAATGAGGTGACTGGTGTGTACTGGTGAGTACCGAGATGACTGGTGTATACTGGTGAGTACCGAGATGACTGGTGTGTACTGGTGAGTACCGGGATGACTGGTGTATACTGGTGAGTACCGAGATGACTGGTGTGTACTGGTGAGTACCGAGATGACTGGTGTATACTGGTGAGTACCGAGATGACTGGTGTGTACTGGTGAGTACCGGGATGACTGGTGTATACTGGTGAGTACCGGGATGACTGGTGTGTACTGGTGAGTACCGAGATGACTGGTGTGTACTGGTGAGTACCGAGATGACTGGTGTGTACTGGTGAGTACCGGGATGACTGGTGTGTACTGGTGAGTACCGAGATGACTGGTGTGTACTGGTGAGTACCGAGATGACTGGTGTGTACTGGTGAGTACCGAGATGACTAGTGTGTACTGGTGAGTACCGGGATGACTGGTGTGTACTGGTGAGTACCGAGATGACTAGGAACCTAGGGTCCCCGGTACCGGTACTGGAGTGGTGGTGGGGGGGGGATGCTGAGATACACAGTACTAACTCCAAGGGGGGGGGAGGTGGGGGCGCTGGGATCTCCTCAGCCCCCCCCCCCTTCAAAGGAATTGGATTTGATGGGTAAACTTGAACAGTTTTACAAGGATTACGGGTCCAACTTTGCTAATTAGGGTTGATGGTACTAGACCACCTCCTCCTATTGGAGGCGTTGGTCTTCCCCTGGTGGAAACGCAGCTACCTCTACCCACACCAGGGGGCGTGGGGGGGGGGGTTATCAGTGACAGTAAGACTGGATATCATTTCGGTGCCTGTAAATTCCTAGAGCGATCAGGCGGACTCCAGGTTGTTTAACTTTTAGCACATCGTGTTCCATGGGCGTGCATTTAGGGGCGGCTCAGGACGAGAGTTCGATCCCACCGCTCTGCTCCACAGATTTCTTCTGATTTATATCACGTTGCTACGACTTGCTTGTGCTTGAGGAACGTAACTTAACCGGTGGTACAGGAAGGGATCGCGGGATACGGAGACGTTATCAATACATCATATTTAATTCAAATGCATCAATCAATGATGTATTTCCCTAAACGGCATAAATAATTTAAGGGTTTATGTAGCAACACGCACCCTACACCCTCACACACCTGCTGTACACCTGTCATAACCCAGGTGTAGATCCAACAACAGGCACCTCACCCTACACCCTCCCACACCTGCTGTACACCTGTCATAACGAACTCCAGGCGTGTCTTAGGTAACCTTAGGTTCACTAACTAATAACATAGTATTAAATCCAAAAAAACATCACCCCCAGAGGCAAGGCATGACCCCCAGAAGGAAGGCGTTACCCCAGTGGGAAACCGTGACCCCAGAGGGAAGCCGTGACCCCAGAGGGAAGCCGTGACCCCAGAGGGAAGCCGTGACCCCCAGAAGGAAGGCGTGACCCCAGAGGGAAGCCGTGACCCCAGAGGGAAGCCGTGACTCCAGAGGGAAGCCGTGACCCCCAGAAGGAAGGCGTGACCCCAGAGGGAAGCCGTGACCCCCAGAAGGAAGGCGTGACCCCAGAGGGAAGCCGTGACCCCCAGAAGGAAGGCGTGACCCCAGAGGGAAGCCGTGACTCCACCATCATCCCAGCCGCGTCAGGAGTGGTTACTTAACATCAACTCCAAGAGATTGTGAAGACAATTACAGGCTGCCACTTCTGGCCTTAACGTCATATTACAGCCGGTCTTTTTCGGGCTCTACTGACGCATTACAGCCGGCCATTTAGGGCTTTAGCGCCACATTACAGCCGGCCGTGTCTGCATAACGTGACTATTTAATAGCAAGCTCGGTGCTTGAGTTTAGAGCAATATATATGTATATGAGCCGAGAGTTCAGGACCCTGGGAATCCATTATTATTACGGTATTGAATATATGCAGGGCATGTTGCAGGTATATACATAGGGCAGGGCCTGGTATATGTGTGTATATACGCAGGGCAGGGCCTGGTACATGTGTGTATATACACAGGGCAGGGCCTGGTACATGTGTGTATATACGCAGGGCAGGGCCTGGTACATGTGTGTATATACGCAGGGCAGGGCCTGGTACATGTGTGTATATACGCAGGGCAGGGCCTGGTACATGTGTATATATACGCAGGGCAGGGCCTGGTACATGTGTGTATATACGCAGGGCAGGGCCTGGTACATGTGTGTATATACGCAGGGCAGGGCCTGGTACATGTATATATATACGCAGGGCAGGGCCTGGTACATGTGTATATATACGCAGGGCAGGGCCTGGTACATGTGTATATATACGCAGGGCAGGGCCTGGTACATGTGTATATATACGCAGGGCAGGGCCTGGTACATGTGTATATATACGCAGGGCAGGGCCTGGTACATGTGTATATATACGCAGGGCAGGGCCTGGTACATGTGTGTATATATACGCAGGACAGGGCCTGCTACACGTGTATATATACAGATGGCATATTTACATTCGTTACCAAATTTATATATAATCAACATAGATAGTTTTGAAATCAACGTTAACAACGACAGGTCGTCATCTGCCACCAATTTTAGTCTTATGCCTTTATAAAATGAGTCTTCCTGAGTAAACTTATGTTTTTCTCACATTTTTACTCACCATCAGCAATGCAGTGAAGAAATGTATTTGTTCTCTAGGGATGTATGCGAAGAGGCTTCATGAGGCTTCAGTTTGGATAACTTTACTAACAAGAAACCTTCAATAAAACATGTGTACCTGTGTTCTCTCATAAGTTATTTTCGCATGAATGGATTCATAATAACTCTTATATCCTGCTATCTTGGTGGCAAATATAAAGATTTATGCATTATTAGCGAATCTGTTAAATACAGAATTTATCGGACAGTGCGTACGGTTCGTCAGAGGCAAAGTTTAGAAATACTCTTTGTGAACACAGAAAGCTATCGTATGTACACTCCCCTTAGCGTGACGCAGTTTCTGCGTCACGCTAAGGGGGCATATCGTCCTTAGTATAGCGCAGAAAACCATATCTACATAGTCTACCCTTAGTATCTACACAGGGAGCTATCGTGCTTACACGACCCTGAAGGTGCATCTCAGCCATCGTGCGTATTGTAGCAACTGACGCGCTCAAGGTGCACCATCTCTAGCTGGCAACAAGGCAGATCCTTAACAGCTATAGCGAGGGGAGGGAGGGGAAGGAAAGCGAGGGGAGGGTGGGGGAGGGCAGATGGGGAGGGTGGGGAAGGGAAGGGAGGGGAGGGAGGGGGAGGGCAGCGAAGGGAGGGTGGGGGAGGGCAGCGAGGGGGGGAGGTGTAGAAGGGGGATATATATGGGTTCTTGGTTCAAAATGAAGATAGGTTTGAAGTGGGAAGAGGGGATGAAGAAGGGATAGAGAGCAAGGGGAGACGAGGGCTGAGGGGAACGGGGTGAAGTGGGAAGGGGGGGGGTGAGGGTGAGGGGAGGATTGGGGGGGGGAAGAGGGGAGCAGCACGTAATGGATGTTGGAGTGTGACGAAAATATTTTCAGTCAATACATTCCAAGATGCCTAGAAAGATCTCTCTTTATCTGTGTCTCTCTGTCCCTGTCTGTCTCGCTCTCTCTCTGTCGGTCTTCCCCTCATATCTAATGTTATCGGGTTATGAATACTTCCTCAGCACTTAGGAAGGAGTATGTGTCAGACGCTGGTCTGAGTGTTGGTCTGTCCCGTCTTGTCATCATACAGCCTCCCCATCTCCCACCCCCACCAGCCTCCCCATCTCCCACCCCACCAGCCTCCTCATCTCTCCTCTCCCACCAGTCTTCAGCATCTTGGTTCATCACCCGCATCCTCCGTCCGCGTCTCCATTGTTCACCGAGTATGGGAGGCCTTTGTTTACTGGGCTTTAAAAGATATTAAAAATGGAGTCAGCTGTTCGTCAAAAGAACTGGGGAAAAATATATATTTAATTTTTGTGTTCGTTCCTGTTGTCATACGAGTTGAAAAAATAATATTTTTTGGGTTCACGGCCAAATGGGTTGGGTGAGGTTTGGGGGGGGGGGTTATGATGTTGGTAGACAGGCAGTGGGGTTGGAATGGTGGTGTGAGGGTGAGTGGGGATGGCAGGAGTGGGTGGAGAGGGGAAGAAGGTAAATGAAATGGTGATGGGTAAGGGGGAGAGGGCGGTGGGGGGAGGGAGGTGGTTAATGTGGAGGTTAAATGACGACAAGAACCTTTTCTTAGAATTTCTAGGTCATTTACATGATCACTTACGAAACCTCTGAATCTTTTATCAATCATGGCAGATTAGTCTACTTAAAAAAAATATGAACTACGAGATTGTATATAACAATAATAATCTCGGGCCGAGGACGACCTCGGGACGTTTCAGAGGTCGTAAACTGTTTAGTAAAGACTAGGCTGCCATGATTGATGAAGGATGTTCACTCAAGTGCTTGGTGTATCCTGATGTCAGCCCTTAAGATGAGACACCAGCCTTGTTACTAAATATTCTAAATGATCCTACGGCCCGTTTTCTTAATACGTCACTCTGTTTTGTGACTGTTTTGCCTGATCAGGACCTCGATCCATTTAGCGTCATGTATTTCTTCTTAAATGGTTATGTAAAGAAGGTTTTTACTATAGAGGAACACAAGACTCAACAAGGTGTTCCGGTAATGTTATTTTGCAATTTTGATCAGGTTCACCTACGTCTCGATAGATGTCAGTAGTATTTTTTGTTTGGCCAATCAGAAAGCAACAGAGTCCATCTTATCGTGTAGCCAATGACGTTTCCGCCTCAGCAGGAGAACTGACTAATCACAGTTTTTTGTCTGGATACTGGCGACCTTGTGGTGGTACTATCCAAGTGTCCGGACACTGGCGATGTACAGCTATATCTTCGCTCACACGTTACATTCCTTCAAGTGCGGTCACAATAATGTTCGCATCTCTGCCTTCCACGTGGTATTTAAAACGTTCAGCATTATTAACGAATCTCTATTAATTACAGAATTTATCAGAACATGTGTATAGTTCGGAGCTTGAAAAAGCACATAATAGCATGTTATGCTTTTTTACTTATCATTTAATAAAATACATGTATATATAAATAGTCGCAGACACATACAGAAATTATATTCAACATGACTAACCTGCATTATTTTAATAGAGGAGAAATGGGTTGTGTAGTAGAGAAAACATAACATATATACGGGTTACGTAACGTGTTTGTTGGGAAAGTGTTTGTTCGATCGCGACGTGACTGCCGATGAGGCGATAAGAAGGAGAATGTTCCTAGCAACTTGTGTAACCGCTTCATGAATCTGGCCTCAGTAGTGTACAATCCCAAGCAATCCTGGAAAAAACTTTTGAGGCTGATGTACAGAAAACGTTATCATTTTGGTGATTTAATTTTTTTTTGCCACTAGATAGCATTTTTACGATTTGGTCAGTGCCATACAATAATGGCCCGGAAGCCAAGATGTTACTTTACCAGCTTCGCATATGCTGATGATGGTATCCTGTTTAGGTTTACGTCTGAATGTACGTCAGGTTCGGTATCCAAAGAGTTGTGTTCTCACTGTGTATTGTTCCCGTACTCTCGTTAAGTGTGTGTATATCCGTGTGTATGACCGTATGTATATATACCCGTGTGTGTGGGTGTGTGGCCTGGTGATGTCTGTTCGGACGGCCGCACATCACTCTGCCACCACCAACCGGTCCAGACGCCGTCATCAGGGAAGATCCATTACCTCACCAGGTTACTCATCTCTCCCCCCTCTTTATCTCCAGAAACCCCTCCCTCCAGCTCCCTAACACTCTTCCCTCACCTGCCCATCACTCTCCCTCCCTCCCTCCTCCACGCCAGACTCCATCTTGGTCACCAGGGCCGCACCTGCCCGTCTGGACCATCACACCAACTCGGGATATTATCCAACACCACAAATACCTCAACACGGAATTCCATTTTAATGAAATAAACCGTTTTCTATTGCGCTCATAAACTGAATAAAAAATAGAGTCGCTTTGTGGGGGACTAATGGTCTCTGGTCCAGCCTACAGACCGGTCTGTATACAGGCCAACTCTGGCCTGTTAGGCAGAGGCCATGATGGTCTCTGGTCCAGCCAGATCAAAGCCAAATTGCTCCGGCCAGATCGAGATGAATAAGGTCTTTGGGCCGGCCAGACCGACGTCAAGTTGGTCTCTGGGCCGGTCAGACAGAGGCCAAGTTGGTCTCGACCGGTCATAGAGGCCAAGTTGGTCTGTTTGCTTCATATTGTTTTTCCTGCCAGGAAATGTAAGGTGCTGCGGCTGTGACTGAGCAAGTTATTGGTACACAGTGGTACTGGTGTACCTGTGTGGCAGGTACACAGTGGTA
Organism: Procambarus clarkii; assembly: GCF_040958095.1. NCBI lineage: Eukaryota > Metazoa > Arthropoda > Malacostraca > Decapoda > Cambaridae > Procambarus > Procambarus clarkii. The sequence continues at coordinate 26,228,863 of NC_091169.1, forward strand.
CAAAACTAAAATCAAACAAGAAGATTGACTGCATCATCTGCAATGGTGAATGTAGGAATCACATTGATTTACTTAAATATTTGGCGCCAAATCCGTTAGAGACGTTAACCCCTCCCTCCCCCCCAAAAAAAGAATCTGCTACGCTAGGCTACACTATAAATTTCAATGCTATACGCCATATTAAAAAATCAAATAATAACAGGCATCCACCCCCCCCCCTTCCATTATCAAGGGACACAATGAAAGGTGTAATAATAATAATATTAATAATAATGATAATAAAAACGAAATGAGTCACAGTGGTAATCCCACTACCGGCAAGCTTGCCAGTTGCACGATTACCTACTCCCTAATTACTTGATTAGGGCTTAACTACCACTTCCGGCTCGTTGCAACTAGCCCGCCATTGCACACCAGAAATAAATACCTGCAAATGGTAATTTGACTTGAAATGGAAGGACCGGCTCACAGACACTCGCCTCTCGATCGCAACAAAGAGCAGCGCGAGTGTGTCCAGCCTGGCGGGACCGTCCAGGCTTCAAAGGCAGGTTTTGGGCGCTGTGTTGTTCCTGGCTTTTGTAAGTTTTGGGAATACAAATCATGGTTGGAGTGCTTCGTGTTTGTTTTGAGAACGTGAGTGTTGTTGGGCTGCATCCCGTTCTCGACTCAAGTCCATTACATCTAGCATTCGACCCCACAGACGCATTAATAACTTTTATCATGCTGTTCATTCAAAACGGGAATTTTCTCAAATATAAATTAATATTTTAATATATTAGCAAATTGTGCATATATAGGCATAGGTTAGGTTAGGTGTTTAGGTTCTGTTGGCGATTATTTGTATTTGTAGTAGGTGGGCATTTACAGCGTTGTGGTTCGAACAAAATTCGTCAGTGAAGCACTTGTTCCGGAAGTGTTCGAACGTCATCAGTTGTGAGTCGTTTGTAAACCTTTTTTTATTCATAAACAGGAGGTTTGGCGGGTGCATATAATCACTTTTGGATCTTTGATTGGAGGACGAGCTGTCTGAAGACGAGTTGTACAAATACAAATAATCTCGGTAATCACCGGGCTCCGTTCAACCTTGACGACAGGACGAGCGGACGTCTGGACACCTCCTCCGCCTGGGAGCCGCCGGATCACGTTTTGTTTCGCGATTTTGGGTTTTATACTGCCGTCTGGCGTTCCTATTAAATGGTCCGAATTGTTACGACGCCTGGCGCACATATTTTGGCTGGTTCTCCGGGCGGGGTGACGGTGTCCGGCGCCGGCTTGGCCGAGAGGTACCGGGAGTTGGTGGGTTCCTGGTGTGCCCTCAGCCGTGGTGGGCGGCTGGCTTCTACTCTACCGGAGGGCACTGGATGACCTTTTGCGTTTTAGCTGGGGACCGAGTTTTTGGTTCTGCTACCCGGTGTGGGGGTGGGGTCGGTGCTTGTCTTCCTGAGGGGCTCCTGGAGCTCCCATATCATCTGCCAATCTCTGTGTTTATTAGGTGCGAGGCACGTTAGTTTCCGGCCATAGCAACATTCAATGCGACATTAGGCTTCGCGATTAACCCATCACGGGTACGCTGGAGCGCGTCCGATCCCGCAATCGTCGTCGTTCCCAAATCAACAACAAAAAATAATCGCCAACAGAACATAAACAATAAATTAATCTAACCAGTGCCTAAATATGCACAAAATGCTAATATATAATAATTTTAATTTATATTTGAGAAAAATTACTATTTTGAATGAAGAGCATGCTAAAATTGATGAACGTGTCTTTGGGGTCGACAGCTGGATGATATGGACAGACTCAGGACGGGTTGCATTTACCGTTTGCTTATAAAGACGGGTTGCTGATCCGTGGGCATGACAAGAACTGTGTTAAGGAAGGTTTGCAACCGAAGTAAATACCACCAGTTTACAGTGTAACTGACCAATGTCTGATAAAGCTTCAAAAATAGAGGCGAGGAGATGCTGGGACAGCGAGGTAGAAGAGAGTAATAAAGCCTCATATGTGTAAGAGAGGAGCGTATAAAGCATCATACAGAGGAGAGGAGATGCTGGGACAGATAGCGAGGTAGAGGATCGTGATAAAGCCTCATATATAGAGGAGAGGAGATACTGGGACAGATAGCGAGGTAGAAGAGCGTGATAAAACCTCGTATCCCACAATATACGAAGGCTACAAATTGGCCGTTGGCAACACGGGAATTTCCCTCGAAAAATATCCCACCAGTTTATGGCTGCGTCTCTGTCCCCCGACTAAATATTTTGTACATTTGTGGCCATACCTCACATGGAGGGCTGGGATAGGTGACGGAATTAAAGGAAGTTATGTAAGTGACAACTTGTATAGATTGCCAATCAATACAATTCTTAAGGTGAAGAATTCTGCTGGCAGCCATATTAGTTGACGTTTGGAACTCGACTCCTGCTGTTACGGAGCTCAGCCCTGGATTCCCCTATTCTCATTTATGAGTTGTGGGAAGACGGACGGCACGGTGTGAGGCGCCACACATCGTCTCATCTTGGGGTCTACGAGCAGCTACCCGCCGCGAACTCTACTCTCGGCGGTTACGAGCTATAAGGTAAATAAAGTTGCCCTACCGTTGTCCCCTGGTGTTAGGTGTCTTACACCATTATTGTCAATATCAGGAATTGTGGGGTTTGACATGCGACATAAACAGTTTTATATAATTATTATAAATGTATTAGTATATTATTATACATATATATAATATAATATGCAGTTGATTTGAGTTTTGGTTTAGAGTCATAACGGGGGATTTTTTAAACTAGTGTTGCCAGATGGTGAGATTAATTTACAGTATTGCCACCTAACTGACAGAAAGATTTTACTGAGGGCGTAGTGTAGCCTCTAATCGAGTAAATCAATTAACTTTTACTAGTGTGTGTTGTCGTGCGGGGTTACTGTGCACCACACTGTTATTGCAAGAGTACTAAGACTAGGAGAAATAATGAACCACTGAGTTTAAAGTAGTACTTGGCCGCGAAGTGAAGCGAACCCTGCCCGAAACGCTGCGCGTGCTAGTGGCTTTACAAGACTGTAATTACCATAATTGTATCCTCACATTCCTTATGTACATTCTTGTATATGCATAAATAAATAAATAAATAAATAAATAAATAATAAATAAATAAATAAGTTGGCGACCTTGTATGGAGACTTATGGGCGAGCAGCCTGACCACATTTTGAGGTTACCTTGAGGTGTTTTCGGGGCTTAGCGACCCCGCGGCCCGGTCCTCGACCAGACCTTGTGTTTCCGTGTCCACGGACACCCCACGGGGTGCAAGGCTGGGTTCAATGAGAAATTCTGCCCTGCAGGTCAACTGAGGTGCTCTCCAGAGGTAAACAGTGGCACCTAGGGAGGGGAAGTAAGGACCCTCAGTCCATAGAGGAACAGTGACACCTCTTAGGACAGGGTAATCGGGAGTAGGAATCGGCGACTCGGTTGGACTGACTGGTTGGGGGCCAAGACCCGCCGTGTTACACTGCTAACGTTCCAGAGCCACTAATTTCTTGATATAGATCTAGAGAAAAAAACATATTTACGATGTGACCCACACACGAGCTATGTTTGTTATACAATCACATATGGCTCATATTACTATATGAGAATCACAAGCGTTCTTCAAACATGAGACACGGGTCACATCTTTACTACAGGGACACGGCAATCAAACATAACAAACTTGCAGCATCAATATGAATAACACATTGTATAGACATAGTTTCTCTACGTTACGTATATGTTATACAATGGAGTCTAAGTTTACGTTCTATTCCAGCGCGCTGGTTAAGGCCCGCCGTGGAGCGTACCGGAAGGTGCAAAAGATTGAGTGCCAGAGGGACACAAATGCTGTAGGTGTTAATTTTGTGGCTTTTTTTTTCTTTGCATGTGTGTGTATAGTGTACATACCAAGCTGTGGTTGTATGGGTTGAGCCTCAGCTCTTGGGTTCTGCCTTCTAGTTTATAATCGGATGGTGACAGGTTTCTCGCCTGTCTGGAGTATGTCTTATACACGTTTGTAGCAACTAATTCTCTTCCCTGTAAGCAAATCTCGGCTTGCGAGTACAATTAGATGATTACACACACATACACAACGTTCGGGAGTCGTAGTTTTAAGAGCCCGGGTTCGAGTCCTGGCCGACGCAGAAACAAATGGGTAGAATCTCTTTCACCCTGATTCTCCTGTTCATCTAGCAGTAAATAGGTACCTGGGAGCTAGACAGCTGCTACGGGCTGCTTCTTGGTGATGCGTGTGTGTGTGTGTGTGTTAGAGAGAAAAAAATATATGTAGCATATATAATAGGTCGGAAGTCTGCACATTAGACAACCGACGATTAGAAAGGCGGGGTCCAAGAGCTAAAAACTCTATCCTGTAGGCGCAACTAGTATACACACACACACACACACCCACACACCCACACACACACACACACGCACACGCACATTTAATGAGGTACGTTTTGACTTATGAAATTCAGGCAAGAAAAGCCATCGAGAGCGTCCCGCCATGTTCAAGTCCCTTCCAGCCCTCCCTGGAAGTCCCTTGGGTCTTGGTGAGTGTGTATGAGTGCATGATTATTATAGTTGATGATTGGAGTGTGTGATTATTATTCCAGCCTTCCCACCCTCCTACTTACCTCCCTCCCTCCCTCCCTCCCTCTCACACATCCTTCCCTCCCTCCTCCCTCCCCGCCAACACGGCCACAAAACCAACACAACCCACAACTCTCAGCAAAGTAATACAGATATAAGAACCATCGATCCAACAGTAAAAGAAAACAATATCAGGAGCAACCCTTCTCTCTCTCCCCCTCTCCGCTCTTTATGTATCTGTCTATCTGTCTCTTTCTCTCTCTCTCTCTCTTTCTCTCTCTTTTCCTCTCTGCTGCTCTTCCCTGTTGTAACCCACACCGTGTTAGAGAACTACGCAAAACAACACTCCCATAGAGAGTGCGTGATCCCTCACATCTTGACCAACGTGCACAATGTCCAGCGGTCCTCAGCCTGTGAAGCAGACGCAAGAGAGTGTCCAGGGCCCCTAGGCCTGTGAAGCAGACGCGAGGGAAAGTGGTGTGCATAATCCGCGGGGATGACAGTGGCAGCCAGAGAGACAGCTACACAAATAATTGACGCACGAACAGACAAGGCAGAGATGGACGTTCTAAAACCATGCAAACAGATAGACAGACTAATCGGCAAACAAGCAGACAGGACGAGGAGGACGAGAAGATTAACAAATAGTTATTTCTCTCTCTCTCTCTCCTGTCTATTTATCTTCTTTTTACATAGACGACTTCCTGTTAGCAGGCTGAGAGGCTTCCCTTCCCACAGCTGATGGTGGCTAGGCTACCCTGCTAGTCTTCCCTGGAACACCACCCGCCCGTGGTTTTACAATCAGATCAGATTTACAATCAGTCTTTACAATTAAAGACTCTGAAATATGTTGTTTAATTAACTAATTTAACTCATCCAAATAGAAGAGTTTAGTGAGAAATATATATACACATATAAATAATCCCAGCTGCTAAGTTACGGCGATATTTCTTCAAAATATCTAACTCAAGCTCTACGCCGTCAGTGGATGATTAAACTGAATACGCGAAACCCCTGATTTGGTATCAAGTGGCAGCCTTGGCAATACTAGACTATGCAACACCAGCATGGTCCTGCACCTTGCAAAGAACGAAACTAAACTTGGAGGTGCTCAAAGGTTTGCAACAAGACTTGTGTCTAAATTGAGAGAACTAGGCTACGACGACAGGTTAAGGGAACTCAATATCACAAACCTAAAGGAGAGAAAGAACAGAAGAGATATGATCACTATATACAAGATACTAAGGGGAATGTACAATGGGGACAAATAATAGCCATTGTATATTACGAGGAATTAGAACATGCGGAATATGAAACTTGAAAACACACATAAGTCGAAGAAACGTAAGGAAATTACCGTATCTTTACACATACACACACAGTTCACAGGGGAGCCGGTGGCCGAGCGGACAGCACGCTGGACACGTGACGACCTAACGTTTAAGGAGCATAACCAAGCAAATATTGCGACAGCCAGAAAAATGATAGGATGGATTACGAGAACTTTCAAATCCAGGGATCCCATCACAATGGTTGTAGTCTTCAAGGCACTTGTGTTGTCCCGTCTTGAGTACTGCTCAGTACTCACTTCCCCCTTCAAAGCAGGAGAGATTGCTGAAATAGAGGGAATACAGAGAACATATACGGCACGCATAGACGCAATAAAGCACCTAAATTATTGGGATCGTCTCAAAGCCCTCCAAATGTACTCACTAGAAAGAAGACGAGAGAGATATCAAATAATATACACCTGGAAGATACTGGAGGGCCAAGTACCAAATCTACACAGTAAAATAACAACGTACTGGAGTGAACGACATGGAAGAAAATGTAGAATAGAACCAATGAAGAGCAGAGGTGCCATAGGCACAATCAGAGAACACTGTATAAACATCAGAGGTCCGCGGTTGTTCAACGTCCTCCCAGCAAGCATAAGAAATATTGCCGGAACAACCGTGGACATTTTCAAGAGGAAACTAGATTTATTCCTCCAAGGAGTGCCGGACCAACCGGGCTGTGGTGGGTATGTGGGCCTGCGGGCCGCTCCAAGCAACAGCCTGGTGGACCAAACTCTCACAAGTCGAGCCTGGCCTCGGGCCGGGCTTGGGGAGTAGACGAACTCCCAGAACCCCATCAACCAGGTATCAACCAGGTATCCTGTGGACCCGGGTTCGATCCCGGGCGCCGGCGAGAAACGATGGGCAGAGTTTCTTTCACCCAATGCCCCTGTTACCTAGCAGTAAATAGGTACCTGGGAGTTAGTCAGCTGTCACGGGCTGCTTCCTGGTGTGTGTGTGTGTGTGTGGTGTGGGGAAAACAAAAAATAATGGTAGTAGTAGAAACAGTTGAGAGGCGGGTCGAAAGAGCAGAGCTCAATCCCCGCAAGCACAACTAGGTGAATACATCTAGGTGAACACACACACACACACACACACACACAAGGAAAGACTACAGAACATGCTGTATAATCAGTCAGTTGGCTAATAGATGTTAACCCCACTTCATGTGGTTAACATCTGTGTGACCAGTGTGACCCAGGAAATATTTCCTCCAGTGTGACCACCGCTCCTGTGGGCGGGAATACCCTCCCAACAACACAATCCTTCAGTCCAAAGAGAGCAGAGAAATTTCGCCTTAAGAAATTTAGTCACGAAGAGCCGCTTGATCTGACCCGGGTTGCTGGTCCTCCCAGGGCGTGTCCTGACTCCCTGATGACCTCCGCGGGCCAGGTCAGGTCAGACTGTATACCTGTGCTCAAGGAAGGAGGGTAAACAGTGGGAGAAAATGGGGTTGGGTTTGTCTACCTAGGAATGATACAATAATTTCGTTATTTGATTCAATGATTTCATAAATGTAGGATAGGTTCACCGCCGACGAATGAAAATGTAGCTATTCATTCTGTAGCAATACAGAATGGAGTTTGATACATTATATAGCTTGTAGATATGCTGTTTTATTTTGGACTGTAATGGGTTTCGTTGACCTAGCGAACATTTTCAACAACTGAATAGAGGTAGATAGCTGGTAAACGAGGGAGAGAGATAATTATATACGTAACAATGAGGTAGATATTTGTTCTCCGAGACGGGCGTCAGTAGACAGACCGTGGCTCGCTGATATCCTTCCGCCCATCAAAGTAGTGCCGAAAGTCATGTGTTAATTATGGTTGACCAGTAGAATGTATATACATATTATGTAAAGGCAAAAATGGACATTACAAATAGAGTAATGCTAAATAGGGATATTTAGAGAATAACCAGTAATGATGGGATATCTGGTATTAAGGACCGTGGGTGTGAGGGCGCTCGCACTGGACAAGGCGACAACATGGCGGACGAGGATGTGAGCAAAACATTACACGGTCATAGACGTGTACACTCCGCCAGATATCCATTTTTAATTGCAGGAGTTTTATAGAGTTGTTTCGAGGCTTGTCAAGGTGGTTACTTCTCAAACTTGAAATTATCCGATTAATGTGTTTAGGCTTAATAATTTGGCTATGTTTATTGTGGGATTCTGTTGCTAGTGATATTGTTGATTCTTATATCTATGCTTATAGTATAAGCATAGAATGCTCAGAAAGCATATAAAGTATAAGCATAGAAAGCTTATACTTTAAGATCAGTAATGCCACCAATACAGTCATATTTATAGAAATATGCCGAAATTAATGCCTGCTGCATTTATATATATATATATATATATATATATATATATATATATATATATATATATATATATATATATATATAATATATATATATATATATATATATATATATAATATATATATATATATATATATATATACCATTTCAAGTCAAATTACGAACTAAATATTTTGATTCCTAAACTGGAACCAAACTATTTAGTTTACTTTTCCTGTAATTTTTCTATGAAGTAGATTTAAATCCTGGTTATCACCAAGCTATAATTGCCACGGGATGGATATATTACCGTGGATAATAAGCCTTTGATTTATCTTATATACCAGCTATTTACATTTATGCTGCATTGGAAATAGCGAATTTTATCATATATTTTTTGTATAAAATATTGTAACGCGACATAACCTAACCTTTACAAATTGGGAACTGTATTGGGCTGGGTGTTGCTGTGTTAGCTGTACGATAATGCATAATTCTGCAGCGCGCAAACATTTCATATATGTTTGAGTGCAATCCATACATCATGGAGTGAATTTACCTCTCTAGGATTTTCAATATATTGGTTGTTACTCGAAATTTATGCTTTTGGGATGGTATTTATAATGATATTAAATCATGTGGAATGTAGGTGTTGGGGGGGTGTGGCCCGCGCTGTTGACATATACGTATCATTGTTTTTGTTACGTTTCCCTCCCCCCTCCCATACGTTCTTTCCCATCTGCCCCCCCATCACACACCTTTCCCATCTGCCCCTCCATCACACACCCTCCCCATCTGCCCCTCCCCCCCGCATGAGGGTTGTATATTTCCAGGAAGATAACTGACGTTGACATCTCTGGAAAGTGACGTCATAACGGGAGAGCCAATTATAACATGGACAAAGTGACGTCACAGATGGAACAGATTAGGGAGAAACAGTTACTAAATTCACGCTCCAAAGAGTGACGTCACGAAGATAGTGTACATCAGGATGAGCCAATTTAACGTGATGTGGGTGACGTAAGCTCTGACGTCACCATGAGCTGGACGAAGAAGCACCAACTTAATGACATAATTAAGTTATAATTTTAAATTGACTCCCATCAAGTTGTAAGCCTTAAAAACGGCTCCTCTTAGAGTCTTGAACCATTTTTTTCTCCCTCTTCCTATGTATGTATGTGTGTGTGTGTGTGTGTGTGTGTGTGTGTGTGTGTGTGTGTGTGTGTGTGTGTGTGTGTGTGTGTGTGTGTGTGTGTGTGTGCAACAGTACCCACATAAATATGCTTTCAAGGGTCGAGCGTTAGCTCTTAAGCCCCCAGACTTTCAGCCATCAACTGTTCTATATAGTGGGATTTTCTCCCCATATTTCATACCATATCTCTCTGTTAGACTGTATCAAACTGACCGCGACCAACCAACACCTGGCAGCCCACTAAAACACCCGCCAACACCTGACAGCCCACCAGAACAACCACCAACACCTGACAACCCACCAAAACACCTGACTACAACCCACACCTGCTTGTAGTGCCCAAGAAACAAGGAGGAACGAGGAACACTGAAAGTGACTAAATGGACAGCAATTATCATGATTAACTGTGGGTAGAAACAGGTGTTCAAAGAGCATAATTGCACAGGTGACGAACACATTCGGACACATGAGCGAGCTGTTCGGATATTTAATGGCGGGAAATGAGTATAATGACGGAGGCTTCTTAGAAAATACGGAGGTGGAATGGACCATTGTGGATACTAATGATGATGGTCACTATACTGCTGCTTCTGTGGAGTCTATCGCTGCTTCTGTTGAGTCTATCGCTGCTTCTGTTGAGTCTATTACTGCTTCTGTTGAGTCTATTACTGTTTCTGTGGAGTCTGTTGCTGCTTCTGTTGAGTCTATCGCTGCTTCTGTTGAGTCTATTGCTGTTTCTGTTGAGTCTATTGCTGCTTCTGTTGAGTCTATTGTTGCCTCTGTTGAGTCTATCGCTGCTTCTGTTGAGTCTATCGCTGCTTCTGTTGAGTCTATTGCTGCTTCTGTTGAGTCTATTACTGCTTCTGTTGAGTCTATTACTGCTTCTGTTGAGTCTATCACTGCTTCTGTTGATTTACTGCGGTTTTGTGCTGTCTACTGCTGTTATCTACTGATGTTATTGCCTCTGTTATTATCATATATTGATAAGATATACCTTCGTATATTGATGATGTATATACCTTCGTATATGATGAGGTATATATTATCGTGTATTGATGAGGTATATACCACCGTATATTGATGAGTTATATGCCGTCGTACAATATATTGATGAGGAACATATTTGGGCTACAATCGAAAGTTTCACTAACAAATTCCTCTTCATTATAAAGGTGGCCGTAATGACATTATTTACAAAGAGTAGCTGAAGCTTGGCCTCTGGAGCAGTGGCTGGAGTGTGCTGGTGTCCAAACTACCGTCCGCCGGTAGTTAAGTAGTTAACCAGCGCGTCGTCAAGTGCTTCAGGGAAGGAGGGGGGGGGGGGGGGGAGGGGAAGGAGACGAGGTGAGGGGGGGGGGTGAGAGGTAGCTCATTCCCAGCCCGTGTAACGCGATCGCGGCGGCGTCCACCGGAACGTGGTTCGAATCCCTCGTATCCTGGAGCATCCGTGACCTTAGTGACCCGTGGTTGTGTGTGACGGGTAGTTAGCCGTGTCCGCTACCGTGTCCGTGTCAACATCCGGTGGAGATTTGTGACGTTTAGAGCTAAATTGTGCAATTAGGAGAGACATTTTCACCTGTAATTTTTTTTGTTTTACTGGATGTGAGATTCCGTGTCTAATGACCCCGTGTGTTCGTGGCTCCGTGTAGAGTACGACCACGTGTGAGGTGAACCCCGAGGCACACTGGAACACTGGCAAGCACTTTCGAACACTGGGTCAAGATCAGCTTTCGAACAGTGGCCCAAAAGCCATCAGAGAACTCCGTGGACGACCTTCGACATTAACTGACCATTGAAGGTATGATCGATTAGTCTATTGTGTTCTGTGTACTGTCATGATTTCGTGTTGTTTACATGTGTGAGGGTGGGGTGGGGGGGGGGAGTGGCCGTCCTCTCTCTCTCTCTCTCTCTCTCTCTCTCTCTCTCTCTCTCTCTCTCTCTCTCTCTCTCTCTCTCTCTCTCTCTCTCTCTCCTCTACCACACCAGTTGTAATAATACAAATGGAGCCAAGCGCAGAGGACATCTTAGGCCGGCTGCCAATCAGCTTATGACTGCTTGATCTAATTCAGGGATTGCAGTGTGGGGCAGTGATTGGTCATTGATTGTGGGGCAGTGATTGGTCATTGATTGCGGGGCAGTGATTGGTCATTGATTGTGTGGGGCAGTGATTGGTCATTGATTGTGGGGCAGTGATTGGTCATTGATTGCGGGTCAGTGATTGGTCATTGATTGTGAGGGGCAATGATTGGTCATTTTGTGTGGAAGTGATTGGTTATTGTGTTTCAGGGATTGGGAATTATGATTGGCAGTGACTAGTTATTGACTGTGTGGGAAATGATTGGTCCGAATATTGCAGTGATTATTTGTGGGAGTGATTGGTTATTGTGTGTGGCTGTGATTGTTTATAGTCTGTGGCAGTGATTGGGTATTGTATGTGACAGTGACCAATCACTGCCACAGTGATTGGTCACTGTGGCAGTGATTGATCATTAATTATATGTGGCACTAACTGGTTATTATGTTTGGAGGTTATTGATCTTAATGTGTGGCAGTGATTGTTCAGTGATTGTATGTAGGAGTGACAGCAGTAACTGGTCAGTGATTGTATGTAACAGTGACTGGCCAGTGATTGTGACTGTAGTGAGGTCCAGCCCCATCAACTCTTTATCAAAAAGTATTTCAATAACTTGAGATACGAAGTTTCTAATTGGCTGTTGTCTTAAGGGCGATTTTTTTATGTTTTCAGGCGAAGTCCCGAATGGGTCTTTTGTGTGTGTGTGTGTGTGTGTGTGTGTGTGTGTGTGTGTGTGTGTGTGTGTGTGTGTGTGTGTGTACTCACCTAATTATACTTATCTAATTTTGCTTGCGGGGGTTGAGCTCTGGCTCTTTGGTCCCGCCTCTCAACTGTCAATCAACTGGTGTACAGGTTCCTGAGCCTACTGGGCTCTATCATATCTACACTTGAAACTGTGTATGGAGTCAGCCTCCACCACATCACTGCCTAATGCATTCCATCTGTGTGTGTGTGTGTGTGTGCCCGTGACAGTTGACTAACTCCCAGGTACCTATTTACTGCTAGGTAACAGGGGCATTCAGGGTGAAAGAAACTTTGCCCATTTGTTTCTGCCTGGTGCGGGAATCGAACCCGCGCCACAGAATTACGAGTTCTGCGCGCTATCCACCAGGCTACCAGGTCCCTATGTGTGTGTGTGTGTGTGTGTGCTTCCAGGATCGAGATGTTAGCTCCTCGACCCCGCCTTTCCATACGTAGGATAACTATTGCTCTTACTCTCGACCTATTTGATCTCCTGCCTTACTTATATTTCTCTCTCTCTCCTAATAAAGCGGAAATGGAAGTTTGAGGAACTCGAAAATCGCTTGTCATAGAGATGTTAGCAAGATTTCATTTAGCGTGAGAGTAGTGGGGAAATGGAATGGACTAAAGGAACAGGTTGTGGAAGCAAACTCTATTTAAACTTTTAAAAGAAGTTATGATAGGGGGAAATAGAACAGGAGTCGTTGCCTTAACCAGCGGCTAGATAGGCGGGATGCAAGAGTCGGTACTCGATCCTGCAAGCACAAATATGCGAGAACGTGTGCTGAATGTGGTGTGTGTGTGTTCAATACGGAGAAGTATACAAATGATGTATTATACACGGCTTGCAAATTCGACGTGATGTCCCGTTTTCTGTTGGTGCGTCCTCGGGTAGGTTAGGTTCGGCCAATTTGGTACAAGGGTTTAGTGACCCTGGGAATAAGCTGGTTGACGAACTGTTTATCCTGTCGCGTCAAGTCCTTGAAGAGAAAAATATGTGTTAATCATCATTTATCTTGTCATATGTGCCATCTACATATTTCTGTAGTGTAATTTGTAATATAAGCATATAAAATAATACAATTAACGGCATATAATGGCAGAAAAGAGAAGAAGGGTAAGCGTCACAGAGGAGAGCAAACTCCACCCTCTCACCACGACACCTGGGAGGTGACTGAGGTGGCTACTGTAGTGGCATCTCCAGCACCTCCCACTGACTGTAGGAGAGTGTGTGTGCGTGTCTCTCCATGAGGCCAGGCGCTTAGGGCTAGTCTCACTCACCTTTGAAAGGGGAATGGTCTGCGGTCCGGGACGGACATAGGCTGGTTGGAGTCGGTCATATTGATCCTATTAAGAAGATGGGCGGGTGGTGGTGTTAAGGCGAAAAATAGTGACCCGCGCACACACACACACACACGTATGTGTGTGTGTGTGTGTGTGTGTGTGTGTGTGTGTGTGTGTGTGTGTGTGTGTGTGTGTGTGTGTGTGTGCGTGCGTGCGTGCGTGTGCGCTTGCCTGTCTGCCTCTTGGGTATAAGAATGGTCAACAACACGTTCAGTATTTTAACATAAGGCAATCAAGCACCAGCACCAACTTGCTATCCCCCCCTCTCCCCTCCCCCCCCCAGCAAACAACCCACAACCAACGGGTCCAAGGAACACAGCTAAACATTTTGAGTCATCTTTCTTGCACGCGGCTATTTTTGAACAGTGTTTGCACCAATGCAACACCAAAATCAACACTCATTAGCACAGTTGCAACGTATAACGATGGCCAGAAACGGGGCCGGGGGACGGTGGAGACACGAGACACCTTGGCCAGTCTTGGGTGGTGAAACTGCTGCGCGGCATGCAGCCCTGGACGCTATTTGTGCCTGGAATAGTGGCTAAATGCCTGGTATTTAGGGTGTGATTACCAGTCGTTAGGACGCTGGTTGGGGGAGGAGGGGGGGGGGATGGTTGATAGTGGGGGGGGGAGGGGTGGAAGGAGGTGGCTTCCACAACTTCTTTCAGTATAGGTCATTCCACTTGTTGACCGCCCGTACAGGGGTATGAGTACTTCCTCACATTCCCCCTCGACTCATTTGCGAGTCATGTTCCGCCTTTGACTGTTGAGTTTATGGTGCACCCCATACTCATGCTGTGAGCGGTAGCGCAAAAAAGCATTACAGAGAGCACAAAAGGTCTTTATGACGCCTCATCATTGATTATTACATAAACAATTTCATCTGTCCGCCTGTGTCCTCTTGTCCTACTTTCTCTCACGTCATTATCTTGTAAGTTGTGAGCATATCTCTTCTGTTCTTTCTATTTTCTAGGGTTTTTAATATTTAGTTCCACTAGTCTGTTGATGTGGTTGAGGATTGATAGAGATGATGTGGTTGTGTGTGAGTGATGGTTGTGTAGTGTGGGGTGAGTGGCTTTCATCCACCCCACTCACTCTACTGGACCCTCCTATTCACCCCATTGACTATAGAGTCCATGCCAAGAAAATCCCTGATAAAAATAGATTTTCTAGTATTTAAAACCTGATATATATATCGACTTGAGAATGGTCCAGGACGGACCGAAACGTCGTCGTCCCTTCACCTTCTAGTGTGTGGTCTGGTCAACTTACTTTAGCTACGTTATTGTGACTTATATATATATATATATATATATATATATATATATATATATATATATATATATATATATATATATATATATATATATATATATATATATATGTCGTACCTAGTAGCCAGAACACACTTCTCAGCCTACTATGCAAGGCCCGATTTGCCTAATAAGCCAAGTTTTCATGAAATAATTGTTTTTCGACTACCTAACCTACCTAACCTAACCTAACCTAACTTTTTCGGCTACCTAACCGAACCTAACCTATAAAGATAGGTTAGGTTAGGTTAGGTACGGTTGGTTAGGTTCTGTCATATATCTACGTTAATTTTAACTCCATTAAAAAAAATTGTCCTCATACATATTGAAATGGGTAGCTTTATCATTTTATAAGAAAAAAATTGGAGAAAATATATTAATTCAGGAAAACTTGGCTTATTAGGCAAATCGGGCCTTGCATAGTAGGCTGAGAAGTGCGTTCTGGCTACTAGGTACGACATATATATATATATATATATATATATATATATATATATATATATATATATATATATATATATATATATATATATAATGACTCGCTTAACATAGTCTCAGTGAGTGAAAAGAAAAACGTTAAAATCGAGTATTTATAAGTGAGTGAGGGGACAGCAAGTGAGCACAAGGCCGTGTTGACGTGAGGAACGCTTAAACCACTGATCAATAGCAACGCTGAAATACCCCGAGTGTAGTTAGTGGGTAAATTGGCCGCTGCTAAAGATTTCCCATTAGGGGGCTGCCTCTTGTTCGTCTCGTGAAGCAATTATCGCATTATGCAAGCGACGGTTGTTAGGGGAGGGGGGGGGGAGTTCCGGTGCCAGACTCACGAAGCAGTTGCGCAAGTACTTGCGAACGTTTCTGACCCAGGCATCCAGTAACATAGACCAGTTCACAAGGGGCTTGTAGCTGTCTGGCCAGAGAGAGACAGGACACTTAAATAATAGACCAGCTAACAAATCCTTCGAGAATCCAAGACACCAGGGGCCAGATTCACGAAGCAGTTACGCAAGTACTTACGAACGTGTATACCTTTTCTCAATCTTTCACGGCTTTGGTTACATTTATTAAACAGTTTACAAGCATGAAAACTTGCCAATTAACTGTTGTTATTGTCATAAACAGACTCCTGGTGCTTCGGAGCTCATTAACTGTTTAATAATTGTAAACAAAGCCGCCAAAAGATTGAGAAAAGATGTACAGGTTCGTAAGGGCTTGCGTAACTGCTTCGTGAATCTGGCCCCTGGAGCGTAGCGAAGGTAGGTGTCACTCAAAGATGGGGAATCGACCGCGGGTTCTGAAAACCGTTTTTTTCCGAGTATCGTGTTCCATCAGGCTGTTTTTCTCTTATGATATTGACATTTCCTGGACGATTAATTTATCATGAGGATTGGCCCTCCACTCGCACGCACGCACGCACGCGGGACAAGTGTCCTTCGGGGAATCTCAGTTAGGAATCCTTTAGAGATATTGCAAAGCAACGTACGGAAGACACATGCTAGCGTGTGCAGCGCCAGCATGGATCTCATATGTTAATAAATACGCATAAGTCTCACGTTGTTTATATTCAAATAGGTAAACTTCATGTAAAAATTCACATGTAATATATGATCAAAAGGATTTGGTTATTGATCCATTACAGTAGAGCTTATCTCACACACACACACACACACGCGCGCGCGCGCACACACACACACACACACACACACACACACACACACACACACACACACACACACACACACACACTATACAAGTTTGCGTACAAGTTTAAAGGCCAATAGGAGTATATGCCACTTAAGACCTCTAGCCATTCACCAGCTTTATTGACCAACGATAACCCTGAGGAAATAGGGTCAAGGCTGACCATGAATGACCTCAGAGGGGAACTGATTATCCATCCATGCAACACTGGTCACCACGCCACTCTAAATCACCAGTGACCGTGACCTTTGACCCTCTCCTCACCAGACCTTGCAGTGTGTGTGTGTGTACTGGTGCCTGAACGCCAAGGTCACACCAGGGAGACCATAGCTCCTGGTGACCTTACCAGGAGGTCACGCGCTTGAGTAATGAGCCACTCACGCATTGAGGAACGGGCGTCACGCATTGAGGAACGGGTCATCACGCGAGGGAATAACCGCCAAACTAAAGAGTCAATACCAGGAGGTATTGTGGGTAGTATTGACACCAACCCATCGGCTGGTACCGGGGACCATACCTAGGGGTACCGGGGAATTAAGATACAGCAGATAAAGGCCTTGGGCCAGATTCACGAAGCAGTTACGCAAGCACCTACGAACGTGTACATCTTTCCTCAATCTTTGACGGCTTTGGTTACATTTATTAAACAGTTTACAAGCATGAAAACTTGCCACTCAACTGTTGTTATTGTTATAAACAGCCTCCTGGTGCTTCGGAGCTCATTAACTGTTTAATATTTGTAAACAAAGCCGCCAAAGATTGAGAAAAGATGTACAGGTTCGTAAGTGCTTGCGTAACTGCTTCGTGAATCTGTAGTCGGGCGATTCGCTCGCCAGGATGCAGGATGCCACCCACAACAGTCGCCTAACTCCACGGGTACCCTTCTCACTGCTAAGTGAACAGAGTCATCAGGGGAAAGGGCCAGAACGTGCCCAGCCGTTTCAGTTCTGCTCGGGGATGGAGCCCGAGTGTCTCGGTTGTAAGTCGACGACGTACGCCACTGTGCTACTGGACCCCATGGCGTTGTTATTCAGTGATGCACAGTTGACTTGAGCTGTCTGCAAGGTGCCCTTAGGGTTGATTGTGGCTTAGCACTGTCTAGTATAAGAGGCGGGAGAGAGAGAGCCTTAAGCCTGATTGTGGCTTAGCACTGTCTAGTATAAGAGGCGGGAGAGAGAGAGCCTTAAGCCTGATTGTGGCTTAGCACTGTCTTGAGCGATAATCAAAGATTTCTTCCTACTCGTCTCCACAAATGAAGTTCTCATTTAGAATGTAAATTGGTCAAGTCGGGGCAAAAGAGTGCTACACCTTGGACATTCTCTGGCTCCCCCTCGCCCTTGTGGTCAGGTTACCTTAGGCATAAAGTTCCCTGCCGCGTGTCTGAGTCTATAGCCTTCCTCCACGACTTTATCATCTCTGTAGCCTATTAATTTTCTTTCCTTCAGAGAGAAATTGCTCAAGTTTTTTGACCATGTAATGTATGGTCCACTATATGCGTATGGTCGACTACCTGCTTATGGTCGACCACCTGCGTATGGTCGACCACCTGCGTATGGTCGACCACCTGCGTATGGTCGACCACCTGCGTATGATCGACCACCTGCGTATGGTCGACCACCTGCGTATGGTCGACCACCTGCGTATGGTCGACCACCTGCGTATGGTCGACCACCTGCGTATGGTCGACGACCTGCGTATGGTCGACCACCTGCGTATGGTCGACCACCTGCGTATGGTCGACCACCTGCCTATGGTCGACCACCTGCGTATGGTCGACCACCTGCGTATGATCGACCACCTGCGTATGGTCGACCACCTGCGTATGGTCGACCACCTGCGTATGATCGACCACCTGCGTATGGTCGACCACCTGCGTATGGTCGACCACCTGCGTATGGTCGACCACCTGCGTATGATCGACCACCTGCGTATGGTCGACCACCTGCGTATGGTCGACCACCTGCGTATGGTCGACCACCTGCGTATGGTCGACCACCTGCCTATGGTCGACCACCTGCGTATGGTCGACCACCTGCGTATGGTCGACCACCTGCGTATGGTCGACCACCTGCCTATGGTCGAGTTGAGCTATATAACATTGTTATTATATATACCATGATAGACCTACTGGCTTTCCCACATACAAAATCACAATTACAGGCAAAATACAATATACATAATATTCTATACTGGAATATGCCATTCCTCTGTTGATGTCCCCATAAGGACAATGATAACTTATCTATTTGTATACTTTATTTGGCTTTCTTTACTACAAAACCCACATATAAATTGAGTTGGAGTTGAACCTTGAATTAGTGAATTTGCATATTCTAGTCTGGCAAGCAAAATTGCCTCTCAATCAGCATAAACGTTAAGAATTTAACTTGGCTTGCTTCAAAATTGAACCAAGCTGAAGAAATCAACATTGCAGTTAAGGGGGGGTAATTCAGCTTAACAGATAATTCCTGTTAACAGATAATGTAGATTAAATTAGGACATGGCTCTCTGTGCATCAGAGTGCCCCAGGTGTGTGTGTATGGGTCTCTTGCTGGAGAGTTGGTGTTAAGTGAGTGGCTTCTCTTAGTTTCTCTCTACTCTACATCTGTATGCACACTTTAAGTTAGCGTGAGTGTTCATACACACACACACACACACACACACACACACACACACACACACACACACACACACACATACATACACATACACACACATACGCAGACAAACACACAGTTCTCCCCACTTCGCACGAACATAAACCACCCGCCCCCTCCCAAATAACTACACATCCATGGTCCTCTTCCACACACACCCCATACACTCCAAATTCCCCCCTCCCCTTCCCCCCCGCAGCACACACACACACACACACACACACACACACATAGGAGGTTCCAGGAGGTCTTCACAACAGAACGAGGTGAGGTTACTGCGCTAGGAGAGGTGGCAGTAAACCAGGCGGCCTTGGAAGGGTTCGAAATTACAAGAGATGAGGTCAAGAGACACCTGTTGGATCTGGACATGAGTTAAGGCTGTTGGTCTAGAGTCTAGACGGAATCTCATCATGGGTACAGAAAGAGTGTGCAGAAGCACTTTGCTTGCCACTCTCCATAGTGTAACCACTCTTGCCATAGTGTATGGTAAGTCACTGGAGACGGGAGACCTACTAGAAATATGAATATATAATATACAAAAGTGTGTATGTTTGGATATCTCGCCAGACCTGTCCTCTGAAGCCCATATCAAGAGGATAACTTCAGTGGCATATGCCAGGTTGGCTAACATAAGAACGGCCTTTAGAAACTTGTGTAAGGAATCATTCAGAACTTTGTGTACCACATATGTCAGACCAATCCTGAAGTATGCAGCCCCAGCATGAAGTTCATATCTAGTCGAGCATAAGACTAAACTGGAAAAGGTTCAAAGGTTTGCCACCAGACTAGCACCCGAGCCGAGCGGTATGAGCTACGAGGAGAGACTACGGGAATTTAACCTTACGTCACTTAAACATTCCTAGCACTGCATTAACTGTATAATCGAAGGTATCTTCTCCTATTCCCCCCTTTTACTTCCCCATCCCCCTCACCTCCCCCATCCCATTACCTCCTCCCCACATCGGTTTGACCCCCCCCTCTCTCTCCTGGCCCCCCCCCACCCCTTCTCAACATCCCTTCCCCTCCTCTCCCCACTAATCCTTACCTCACTCAAATGAGAATGCCAAGTCGACTGTGTTTTACCAGTGACTCTGGACCTCTGGCACAGTGCCAGTGACTCTGGACCTCTGACAGAGTGCCAGTGACTGGACCTCTGACAGAGTGCCAGTGACTGGACCTCTGACAGAGTGCCAGTGACTGGACCTCTGACAGAGTGCCAGTGACTGGACCTCTGACAGAGTGCCAGTGACTGGACCTCTGACAGAGTGCCAGTGACTCTGGACCTCTGACAGAGTGCCAGTGACTGGACCTCTGACAGAGTGCCAGTGACTCTGGACCTCTGACAGAGTGCCAGTGACTGGACCTCTGGCAGAGTGCCAGTGACTCTGGACCTCTGGCAGAGTGCCAGTGACTGGACCTCTGGCAGAGTGCCAGTGACTCTGGACCTCTGGCAGAGTACCAGTGACTGGACCTCTGGCAGAGTGCCAGTGACTGGACCTCTGGCAGAGTGCCAGTGACTGGACCTCTGGCAGAGTACCAGTGACTGGACCTCTGGCAGAGTGCCAGTGACTCTGGACCTCTGACAGAGTGCCAGTGACTGGACCTCTGACAGAGTGCCAGTGACTGGACCTCTGACAGAGTGCCAGTGACTGGACCTCTGACAGAGTGCCAGTGACTGGACCTCTGACAGAGTGCCAGTGACTGGACCTCTGACAGAGTGCCAGTGACTCTGGACCTCTGACAGAGTGCCAGTGACTGGACCTCTGACAGAGTGCCAGTGACTCTGGACCTCTGACAGAGTGCCAGTGACTGGACCTCTGGCAGAGTGCCAGTGACTCTGGACCTCTGGCAGAGTGCCAGTGACTGGACCTCTGGCAGAGTGCCAGTGACTCTGGACCTCTGGCAGAGTACCAGTGACTGGACCTCTGGCAGAGTGCCAGTGACTGGACCTCTGGCAGAGTGCCAGTGACTGGACCTCTGGCAGAGTACCAGTGACTGGACCTCTGGCAGAGTACCAGTGACTGGACCTCTGGCAGAGTGCCAGTGACTGGACCTCTGGCAGAGTACCAGTGACTCTGGACCTCTGGCAGAGTACCAGTGACTGGACCTCTGGCAGAGTACCAGTGACTGGACCTCTGGCAGAGTACCAGTGACTCTGGACCTCTGGCAGAGTACCAGTGACTGGATCTCTGGCAGAGTACCAGTGACTGGACCTCTGGCAGAGTACCAGTGACTCTGAACCTCTGGCAGAGTACCAGTGACTGGACCTCTGGCAGAGTACCAGTGACTCTGAACCTCTGGCAGAGTACCAGTGACTCTGGACCTCTGGCAGAGTACCAGTGACTCTGAACCTCTGGCAGAGTACCAGCGACTGGACCTCTGGCAGAGTACCAGAGCCTCATTGCAGGGGAGAAATCTTTCTTCATCTTGAGTTCCTCCCGAAGGTCCCATCAGCGTCATGCTTCCCGCCTTTCCTCTCTCCTCAAGTTCTTCTCTCTCACCACTTGACGCCGGATTCATTTGTTACTCATACGAGCCTTGAGGGGTAGATAACCACGAGTCTTGAGGGGTAGTTAACCACGAGTCTTGAGGGGTAGTTAACCAGGAGTCTTGAGGGGTAGTTAACCACGAGTCTTGAGGGGTAGTTAACCACGAGTCTTGAGGGGTAGTTAACCAGGAGTCTTGAGGGGTAGTTAACCAGGAGTCTTGAGGGGTAGTTAACCACGAGTCTTGAGGGGTAGTTAACCACGAGTCTTGAGGGGTAGTTAACCACGAGTCTTGAGGGGTAGTTAACCACGAGTCTTGAGGGGTAGTTAACCAGGAGTCTTGAGGGGTAGTTAACCAGGAGTCTTGAGGGGTAGTTAACCACGAGTCTTGAGGGGTTGTTAACTTGAAGTGTTCTACAGAGCAGCCAATCACGGTAGATGATTCGTCGTTCTAAAGAGGTGACGGTAGTGATGTAGGTGGTGGTAGTTGTGTTGTAGGTGGAGGTTAGTGGTGATGCAGGTGGTGGTGGTGGTGGTGGTGGGTGGTGGTGATGCAGGTGGTGGTGGTGGTGGTGGTGGTGGTGGTGGTGGTGATGCAGGTGGTGGTAGTTGTGTTGTAGGTGGAGGTTAGTGGTGATGCAGGTGGTGGTAGTGGTGGTGGTGGTGGTGGTGGTGATGCAGGTGGTGGTAGTGGTGGTGGTGGTGGTGATGCAGGTGGTGGTAGTGGTGGTGGTGGTGGTGGTGGTGATGCAGGTGGTGGTAGTGGTGGCTATAGTAATGTTACTGTACTTGGTGGTATTCACACCTGTGCTCGCTAAGACTTCACACATCTGCTTTTACATCTCTACACACCTTCTTCATTCGCCCGGGCTCAGCATTCACGTGTGTGTGTGTGTGTGTGTGTGTGTGTGTGTGTGTGTGTGTGTGTGTGTGTGTGTGTGTGTGTGTGTGTATTTGGTTTGGCCTGAATGGTCTGAAATTGTTGTCTTCCAGAAATTATCTTCCAGCTTTCGTTCTTTCATTTCCCCGAAGAGAGAGACCCGCAGGGCTGTGTTCCAGGAATCTGGATTTCGGAAGTAGTTTTGTGGGAAGGTGATTTACTCTTAATGGTTTCCCGGCGTCTGAGTCTCTAGCGTCCCTTCCATAACTCTTACGCTGGAAGACACAGCTAAAGGATCACTTATAATGGATCTTCCATGACTGGAAGAGTCTTCCAGTACTTTCGGTACTGGAAAACTCGTCGGCTCTGTGTTCCAGGATTCCTCGACTTTGGCCATCAGGAGGAAGGGCTAAGACATTGTCTCTAGCTGTAAGGGGAAGTATTTTCACTTAGAAAAGTATAGTACTTTAGGGTTCACTTAAATATCTACTCTATACACTAGCAGTAGAGGTCACCTGAGAGCTAGACAACTGTTGTGGGTTGCATTCTTGGGTAGTTCAGTAGCTGCTGGCTGAAAGGGGGAGGAGGTGGAGCCTGATAACCCTAATAGTTTTTTATTCACGAATGGGAAGCCGTGACGTCATCGTCGGTGTTGCCACAGTTATCGCCATAATATAATTTCTGGCTATTACTATTATTACTATTATTACTATTACTATTACATTACTATTACTATTACATTACTATTACTATTACATTACTATTTAGCGAGAGTTCATTTTGTGTTTCAATACATTTAGATCAATCATTAGCTTGCGACATTTTGATGTAACTAGTTCAATGAAAGTCTATTGACCGAAGATGTTTAAATTAACCAGTAAAGGCTATTTATACGTCTGGCTGCGAGCAATTGCGTCCTGGTGGACCAGACGACCAACCGGGCGGCCTAATCGGAGACCGGGCCGTGGGGTTGTTGATCCCCGGAACCTCTACATGGTAGCCCAAGGTAAATTTCACAAGTTGGCATTTTGCTGGGAGCAGGGCGGCCGCTTTACACCTTAAAGCCTCCTCTCCACAAAGTAGGTCCGAAATTGTGAGGCCCCAAAAGTGCTGCTATCATCAAAATTGGCGCCCAGCCTGTGTGTGTGTCCTCGCCTAGTTGTGTTTTGCGGGGGGTTGAGCTTTGGCTCTTTGATTCCGCCTCTCAACAATAAATTTATTGGTGTACACATACACACACACACACACTGTGTGTACACACTCACCTTGTGGTATTCAAGTATCTGTGAGTGCAGGATCGAGAATTATCTCTTGGGCCCCACTTTTCTAGTCGCCGGGTTGGCTGATGCCATGACTCTTGATCTATTCCCGTCAGATCTACTTCTAAAATTATGAATATAATTTTGCCTCCACAACCTCCTCTTCCTGTTCATTCCATTTTCCAACTATTCTTACACTAAAAGTAACTCTCTAATATCTCTTGACTCATCTGAGTCTCTTGCTTCCATTTGTGTTCTATTGGGATTCATTGTAAACATTTCGGCTTTTTCCATCCTGTCATTCCCCGTATTTTATACGTTCGTGTTATGTTTCCTTCCTCTTTCTAGCATCAAGTTTAGTTCATTCAGTCTCCGCCCAACTAATTGAGCTGGTCGGTAGAGCGACGGTCTCGCTTCATGCAGGTCAGCGTTCAATCCCCGACCATCCAAGTGGTTGGGCACCATTCCTTTCCTCCGTCCTATCCCAAATCCATATCCTGGGCCCCTTTCCAAGTGCTATATAGTGGTAATGGCTTGTCGTTTTGCCTTGATAGTTCTCTTCCCTTCCTTCAGTCTCCCTATATTCTCCATCCCTTGCAATTCTGGAATGAATTTTGTTGCAGAATTTCTGCAACGTATCCCAGACTGTGATCCCAGACAGCAATTGCAGACTGTGGTCTTAGACTGTAGTCCCAGACTGTGGTCCCAGACTGTGGTCCCAGACTGTGGTCCCAGACTGTGGTCCCAGACTGTGGTCCCAGACTGTGGTCCCAGACTGTGGTCCCAGACTGTGGTCTCAGACTGTGGTCCCAGACTGTAGTCCCAGACCTGGTGTAGCGAATAGTCCCAAATGGCCCAACCATTCCTCGGACTTGCCAATATTACCATGGTCTTCTCTCAACCCGAGATGGGATCCTCTCCCCGAGAAACAGCTCCGGGATTCCATTCCTCTTAAACGTATGATGCCATTTTTTACCAAAATGAATTCTTGAAAGGCCAAATGGAGACATTTTTCTCTACTCAACGTTAAGAGAGACGAGAGAATTTATATAAAAGTCTTAAGTGTTTATCTTGATATTAGAGATAATTTTTTGGTAATGACTACTTAAATGATGTGTTAAATGCTGGATTATCTGACTCATTCTGGGAGTATCTTTATCTCCTTGTCCTGGGAGTATTTTTATCTAATCGTCCTGGGAGTATCTTTATTTCCTCGTCCTGGGAGTATCTTTATTTGTTCGTCCTGGGAGTATCTTTATTTGTTCGTCCTGGGAGTATCTTTATCTTGTCCTGGAATATCTTTATCTCGTTCTGGGAGTATCTTTATGTCATTCTGGGAGTATATTTATCTCGTCCTGGGAATATCTGCCTATGGTATAGTTTTTATAAGCGACATAAAATTAACACAATGTAACCACAACATCACGTTCAGTACGTTGTGGCAAGGTTGTAACAACGTAACACAGACAACGTTGTGACAAGGTTGTAACAACGTAACACAGACAACGTTGTGACAAGGTTGTAACAACATAACACAGACAACGTTGTGGCAATGTTGTAACAACGTAACACAGACAACGTTGTGGCTAGGTTGTAACAACGTAACACAGACAACGTTGTGCCAAGGTTGTAACAGCGTAACACAGACAACGTTGTGACAAGGTTGTAACAGCGTAACACAGACAACGTTGTGCCAAGGTTGTAACAGCGTAACACAGACAACGTTGTGACAAGGTTGTAACAGCGTAACACAGACAACGTTGTGGCAAAGTTGTAACAGCGTAACACAGACAACGTTGTAACAGCGTAACACAGACAACGTTGTGGCAAAGTTGTAACAGTGTAACACAGACAACGTTGTGGCAAGGTTGTAACAGCGTAACACAGACAACGTTGTGGCAAGGTTGTAACAGCGTAACACAGACAACGTTGTGCCAATGTTGTAACAACGTAACACAGACAACGTTGCGCCAATGTTGCAACAACGTAACATAGACAACGTTGCGGTAAAGTTGTGTGGACGTTGGGTCACAACACAGAGCTGTTAAACATGTTAACTCCTGACTCAGGCTAGTGAGAGCCGTGATAAAGTAATGTTAACAGTCGCCTTCCCTGTCCCCCCCCTCTCTCTCTCTCCCTCCTCTTTCCCTCTCACTCTTACTCTTCTGCCTCACACTCCCCCCTCTCTTCCTCTCTCCCCCCCCCTCACCCCCACTCCCATAATGCAACTCGCCGAGTTTGTTTAGGTTGATGACGTCAGATGGGTTGGCTCATTTAGTGGTAAAACATTTGGCAGAGTATTTTGTGTTAAGATGGAGGCCGAGTACGAGAGACACGGGGGATGGGGGGGGGGGGGACGGAGAGAGGGGGGGAAGAGGGGGGTGGAGCAGGGGGAAAGAGGGGGGACGGAGAGAGGGGGTGGGGAGAAAGTGGGGGGGGCAAGTGATAGTCTGAAAACCCCACTCTTCAGTGATGGGAATATGATCTGGAAGAGGGTCACCAGGTCACGAGTCGCACACAATCACAACCTGGGTGATCACCTCACCCAGGTTGCCAAAGCTCAACCCCCCCCCCCGCAAGCACAATTAAGTGAGTACAGAGCAT